>NW_028132884.1:0-153000 GCF_964374135.1 Grampus griseus
TTCCCCGAAGCCTGACCCTCACCCGTCCCCTAATCCCAACCCGTACGCTGACACTAACCCGCGCCCTCACAGGAACGCTCCCCCTAAAGCGTTGTCGTACCCTCACCTGGACCCTAAACCGTCCCCGTCCCCTAACCCTAACCCTAGCCCGAACCCTAACCCTAACCCTTCCCCGAAGCCTGACCCTCACCCGTCCCGTAATCCTAACCCGTACGCTAACACTAACCCGCGCCCTCACACGTACGCTCCCCCTAAAGCGTTGTCGTACCCTCACCTGGTCCCTAAACCGTCCCCGTCCCCTAACCCTAACCCTAGCCCGAAGCCTAACCCTAACCCTTCCCCGAAGCCTGACCCTCACCCGTCCCCTAATCCTAACCCGTACGCTGACACTAACCCGTGCCCTCACACGAACGCTCCCCCTAAAGCGTTGTCGTACCCTCACCTGGACCCTAAACCGTCCCCGTCCCCTAACCCTAACCCAAGCCCGAAGCCTAACCCTAACCCTTCCCCGAAGCCTGACCCTCACCCGTCCCCTAATCCTAACCCGTAGGCTGACACTAACCCGCGCCCTCACACGTACGCTCCCCCTAAAGCGTTGTCGTACCCTCACCTCGACCCTAAACCGTCCCCGTCCCCTAACCCTAACCCTACCACGAACCCTAACCCTAACCCTTCCCCGAAGCCTGACCCTCACCCGTCCCCTAATCCTAACCCGTACGCTGACACTAACCCGCGCCCTCACACGTACGCTCCCCCTAAAGCGTTGTCGTACCCTCACCTGGACCCTACACCTTCCCCGTCCCCTAACCTTAACACTAGTCCGAACCCTAACCCTAACCCTTCCCCGAAGCCTGACCCTCACCCGTCACCTAATCCTAACCCGTACGCTAACACTAACCCGCGCTCTCACACGTACGCTCCCCCTAAAGCGTTGTCGTACCCTCACCTGGACCCTAAACCTTCCCCGTCCCCTAACCCTAACCCTAGCCCGAACCCTAACCCTAACCCTTCCCCGAAGCCTGACCCTCACCCGTCCCCTAATCCTAACCCGTACACTGACACTAACCCGCGCCCTCACACGTACGCTCCCCCTAAAGCGCTGTCATACCCTCAACTGGACCCTAAACCTTCCCCATCCCCTAACCCTAACCCTAGCCCGAACCCTAACCCTAAACCTTCCCCGAAGCCTGACCCTCACCCGTCCCCTAATCCTAACCCGTACGCTGACACTAACCCGCGCCCTCACACATACGCTCCCCGTAAACCGTTGTCGTACCCTCACCTGGACCCTAAACCGTCCCCGTCCCCTAACCCTAACCCTACCCCGAACCCTAACCCTAACCATTCCCCGAAGCCTGACCCTCACCCGTCCCATAATCCTAACCCGTACGCTGACACTAACCCGCGCCCTCACACGTACGCTCCCCCTAAAGCGTTGTCGTACCCTCACCTGGACCCTAAACCGTCCCCGTCCCCTAACCCTAACCCTACCACGAACCCTAACCCTAACCCTTCCCCGAAGCCTGACCCTCACCCGTCCCATAATCCTAACCCGTACGCTGACACTAACCCGCGCCCTCACAGGAACGCTCCCCCTAAAGCGTTGTCGTACCCTCACCTCGACCCTAAACCGTCCCCGTCCCCTAACCCTAACCCTAGCCCGAACTCTAACCCTAACCCTTCCCCGAAGCCTGACTCTCACCCGTCCCCTAATCCTAACCCGTACGCTAACACTAACCCGCGCCCTCACACGTACGCTCCACCTAAAGCGTTGTCGTACCCTCACCTGGACCCTAAACCGTCCCCGTCCTCTAACCCTAACCCTAGCCCGAACCCTAACCCTAACCCTTCCCCGAAGCCTGACCCTCACCCGTCCCCTAATCCTAACCCGTACGCTAACACTAACCCACGCCCTCACACGTACGCTCCCCCTAAAGCGTTGCCGTACCCTCACCTGAACCCTAAACCCTCCCCGTCCCTTAACCCTAACCCTAGCCCGAACCCTAACCCTAACCCTTCCCCGAAGCCTGGCCCTCAACCGTCCCCTAATCCTAACCCGTACGCTGACACTAACCCGCGCCCTCACACGTACGTTCTCCATAAAGCGCTGTCGTACCCTC
The DNA here is from genome assembly GCF_964374135.1 of Grampus griseus. Lineage (NCBI taxonomy): Eukaryota > Metazoa > Chordata > Mammalia > Artiodactyla > Delphinidae > Grampus > Grampus griseus. The sequence continues at coordinate 2,121 of NW_028132884.1, forward strand.
ACCTGGACCCTAAACCTTCCCCGTCCCCTAACCCTAACCCTAGCCCGAACCCTAACCCTAACCCTTCCCTGATTCCTGAACCTCAGCCGTCCCCTAATCCTAACCCGTACGCTAACACTAACCCGCGCCCTCACATGTACGCTCCCCCTAAAGCGTTGTCGTACCCTCACCCGGACCCTAAACCGTCCCCGTCCCCTAACCCTAACCCTAGCCCGAAGCCTAACCCTAACCCTTCCCCGAAGCCTGACCCTCACCCGTCCCCTAATCCTAACCCGTACGCTGACACTAACCCGCGCCCTCACACGTACGCTCCCCCTAAAGCATTGTCGTACCCTCACCTGGACCCTAAACGGTCCCCGTCCCCTATCCCTAACCCTAGCCCGAACCCTAACCCTAACCCTTCCCCGAAGCCTGACCCTCACCCGTTCCCTAATCCTAACTCATACGCTAACACTAACCTGTGCCCTCACACGTACGCTCCACCTAAAGCGTTGTCGTACCCTCACCTGGACCCTAAACCGTCCCCGTCCCCTAACCCTAACCCTAGCCCGAACCCTAACCCTAACCTTTCCCCAAAGGTGACCCTCACCCGTCCCCTAATCCTAACCCGTATGCTGACACTAACCCGCGCCCTCACACGTACGCTCCCCATAATGCGCTGTCATACCCTCACCTGGACCCTAAACCTTCCCCATCCCCTAACCCTAACCCTAGCCCGAACCCTAACCCTAACCCTTCCCCAAAGCCTGACCCTCACCCGTCCCCTAATCCTAACCCGTACGCTAACACTAACCCGCGCCCTCACACATACGCCCCGCCTAAAGCGTTGTCATACGCTTACCTGGACCCTAAACCGTCCCCGTCCCCTAACCCTAACCCTAGCCCGAACCCTAACCCTAAACCTTCCCCGAAGCCTGAACCTCACCCGTCCCCTAATCCTAACCCGTACGCTGACACTAACCCGCGCCCTCACACGTACGCTCCCCCTAAAGCGTTGTCGTACCCTCACCTGGACCCTAAACCGTCCCCGTCCCCTAACCCTAACCCTAGCCCGAAGCCTAACCCTAACCCTTCCCTGAAGCCTGACCCTCACCCGTCCCATAATCCTAACCCGTACGCTGACACTAACCCTCTCCCTCACAGGAACGCTCCCCCTAAAGCGTTGTCGTACCCTCACCTCGACCCTAAACCGTCCCCGTCCCCTAACCCTAACCCTAGCCCGAACCCTAACCCTAACCCTTCCCCGAAGCCTGACCCTGACCCGTCCCCTAATCCTAACCCATACGCTAACACTAACCTGCGCCCTCACACGTACGCTCCCCCTAAAGCGTTGTCGTACCCTCACCTGGACCCTAAACCGTCTCGGACCCCTAACCCTAACCCTAGCCCGAACCCTAACCCTAACCCTTCCCCGAAGCCTGACCCTCACCCGTGCCCTAATCCTAACCCGTACGCTAACACTAACCCGCACCCTCACACGTACGCTCCCCCTAAAGCATTGTCGTACCCTCACCTGGACCCTAAACGGTCCCCGTCCCCTATCCCTAACCCTAGCCCGATCCCTAACCCTAACCCTTCCCCGAAGCCTGACCCTCACCCGTCCCCTAATCCTAACCCGTACGCTAACACTAACGCGCGCCCTGACACGTACGCTCCACCTAAAGCGTTGTCGTACCCTCACCTGGACCCTAAACCGTCCCCGTTCCCTAACCCTAACCCTAGCCCGAACCCTAACCCTAACATTTCCCCGAAGGCTGACCCTCACCTGTCCCCTAATCCTAACCCGTACGCTGACACTAACCCGCGCCCTCACACGTACACTCCCCATAAAGCGCTGTCGTACCCTCACCTGGACCCTAAACCTTCCCCGTCCCCTAACCCTAACCCTAGCCCGAACCATAACCCTAACCCTTCCCTGATTCCTGACCCTCAGCCGTCCCCTAATCCTAACCCGTACGCTAACACTAACCTGCGCCCTCACACGTACGCTCCCCCTAAAGCGTTGTCGTACCTTCACCTGGACCCTAAACCGTCCCCGTCCCCTAACCCTAACCCTAGCCCGAAGCCTAACCCTAACCCTTCCCCGAAGCCTGACCCTCACCCGTCCCCTAATCCTAATCCGTACGCTGACACTAACCCGTGCCCTCACACGAACGCTCCCCCTAAAGCGTTGTCGTACCCTCACCTGGACCCTAAACCGTCCCCGTCCCCTAACCCTAACCCTAGCCCGAACCCTAACCCTAACCCTAGCCCGAACCCTAACCCTAACCCTTCCCCGAAGCCTGACCCTCACCCGTCCCCTAAACCTAACCCGTATGCTGATACTAACCCGCGCCCTCGCACGTACGCTGCCCCTAAAGCGTTGTCGTACCCTCACCTGGACCCTAAACCGTCCCCGTCCCCTAACCCTAACCCTAGCCCGAACCATAACCCTAACCCTTCCCCGAAGCCTGACCCTCAACTGTCCCCTAATCCTAACCCGTACGCTAACACTAACCCGCGCCCTCACACGTACGCTCCCCCTAAAGCGTTGTCGTACCCTCACCTGAACCCTAAACCGTCCCCGTCCCCTAACCCTAACCCTAGCCCGAACCCTAACCCTAACCCTTCCCCGAAGCCTGACCCTCACCCGTCCCCTAATCCTAACCCGTACGCTAACACTAACCCGTACGTTCACACGTACGCTCCCCATAAAGTGCTGTCGTACCCTCACCTGGACCCTAAACCGTCCCCGTCCCCTAACCCTAACCCAAGCCAGAAGCCTAACCCTAACCCTTCCCCGAAACCTGACCCTCACCCGTCCCCTAATCCTAACCCGTAGGCTGACACTAACCCGCGCCCTCACACGTACGCTCCCCGTAAAGCGTTGTCGTAGCCTCACCTGGACCCTAAACCGTCCCCGTCCCCTAACCCTAACCCTAGCCCGAACCCTAACCCTAACCCTTACCCGAAGCCTGACCCTCACCCGTCCCCTAATCCTAACCCGTACGCTAACACTAACCCACGCCCTCACACGTACGCTCCCCCTAAAGCGTTGTCGTACCCTCAACTGAACCCTAAACCGTCCCCGTCCCCTAACCCTAACCCTAGCCCGAACCCTAACCCTAACCCTTCCCCGAAGCGTGACCCTCACCCGTCCCCTAATCCTAACCTGTATGCTGACACTAACCCGCGCCCTAACACGTACGCTCCCCCTAAAGCGCTGTCGTACACTCACCTGGACCCTAAACCGTCCCCGTCCCCAACCCTAACCCTAGCCCGAACCCTAACCCTAACGCTTCCCCGAAGCGTGACCCTCACCCGTCCCCTAATCCTAACCCGTACGCTAACACTAACCCGCGCCCTCACACGTACGCTCCCCCTAAAGCGTTGTCGTACCCTCACCTGGACCCTAAACCTTCCCCGTCACCTAACCCTAACCCTAGCCCGAACCCTAACCCTAACCCTTCCCCGAAGCCTGACCCTCACCCGTCCCCTAATGCTAACCCGTACACTGACACTAACCCGCGCCCTCACAGTACGGTCCCCCTAAAGCGCTGTCATACCCTCAACTGGACCCTAAACCTTCCCCGTCCCCTAACCCTAACCCTAGCCCGAACCCTAACCCTAAACCTTCCCCGAAGCCTGACCCTCACCCGTCCCCTAATCCTAACCCGTACGCTGACACTAACCCGCGCCCTCACACGTACGCTCCACCTAAAGCGTTGTCGTACCCTCACCTGGACCCTAAACCGTCCCCGTCCTCTAACCCTAACCCTAGCCCGAACCCTAACCCTAACCCTTCCCCGAAGCCTGACCCTCACCCGTCCCCTAATCCTAATCCGTACGCTGACACTAACCCGCGCCCTCACACGTACGCTCCCCCTAAAGCGTTGTCGTACCCTCACCTGGACCCTAAACCGTCCCCGTCCCCTAACCCTAACCCTAGCCCGAAGCCTAACCCTAACCCTTCCCCGAAGCCTGACCCTCACCCGTCCCCTAATCCTAACCCGTACGCTGACACTAACCCGTGCCCTCACACGAACGCTCCCCCTAAAGCGTTGTCGTACCCTCACCTGGACCCTAAACCGTCCCCGTCCCCTAACCCTAACCCAAGCCCGAAGCCTAACCCTAAGCCTTCCCCGAAGCCTGACCCTCACCCGTCCCCTAATCCTAACCCGTAGGCTGACACTAACCCGCGCCCTCACACGTACGCTCCCCCTAAAGCGTTGTCGTACCCTCACCTGTACCCTAAACCGTCCCCGTCCCCTAACCCTAACCCTACCACGAACCCTAACCCTAACCCTTCCCCGAAGACTTACCCTCACCCGTCCCCTAATCCTAACCCGCACGCTGACACTAACCCGCGCCCTCACATGTACCCTCCCCCTAAAGCGTTGTCGTACCCTCACCTGGACCCTAAACCGTCCCCGTCCCCTAACCCTAACCCTAGCCCGAACCCTAACCCTAACCCTTCCCCGAAGCCTGACCCTCACCCGTCCCCTAATCCTAACCCGCACGCTGACACTAACCCGCGCCCTCACAAGTACGCTGCCCCTAAATCGTTGTCGTACCCTCACCTGGACCCTAAACCGTCCCCGTCCCCTAACCCTAACCCTAGCCCGAACCCTAACCCTAACCCTTCCCCGAAGCCTGACCCTCACCCGTCCCCTAATCCTAACCCGTACACTAACACTAACCCGCGCCCTCACACGTACGCTCCCCCTAAAGCGTTGTCGTACCCTCACCTGGACCGTAAACCGTCCCCGTCCCCTAACCCTAACCCTAACCCGAACCCTAACCCTAACCCTTCCCCGAAGCCTGACCCTCACCCGTCCCCTAATCCTAACCCGTACGCTGACACTAACCCGCGCCCTCACACGTACGCTCCCCCTAAAGCGTTGTCGTACCCTCACCTGGACCCTAAACCTTCCCCGTCCCCTAACCCTAACACTAGTCCGAACCCTAACCCTAACCCTTCCCCGAAGCCTGATCCTCACCCGTCACCTAATCCTAACCCGTACGCTAACACTAACCCGCGCCCTCACACGTACGCTCCCCCTAAAGCGTTGTCGTACCCTCACCTGGACCCTAAACCTTCCCCGTCCCCTAACCCTAACCCTAGCCCGAACCCTAACCCTAACCCTTCCCCGAAGCCTGACCCTCACCCGTCCCGTAATCCTAACCCGTACACTGACACTAACCCGCGCCCTCACACGTACGCTCCCCCTAAAGCGCTGTCATACCCTCAACTGGACCCTAAACCTTCCCTATCCCCTAACCCTAACCCTACCCCGAACCCTAACCCTAAACCTTCCCCGAAGCCTGACCCTCACCCGTCCCCTAATCCTAACCCGTACGCTGACACTAACCCGCGCCCTCACACATACCCTCCCCGTAAACCGTTGTCGTACCCTCACCTGGACCCTAAACCGTCCCCGTCCCCTAACCCTAACCCTACCCCGAACCCTAACCCTAACCCTTCCCCGAAGCCTGACCCTCACCCGTCCCATAATCCTAACCCGTACGCTGACACTAACCCGCGCCCTCACACGTACGCTCCCCCTAAAGCGTTGTCGTACCCTCACCTGGACCCTAAACCGTCCCCGTCCCCTAACCCTAACCCTACCACGAACCCTAACCCTAACCCTTCCCCGAAGCCTGACCCTCAACCGTCCCCTAATCCTAACCCGTACGCTAACACTAACCCGCACGTTCACACGTACGCTCCCCATAAAGCGCTGTCGTACCCTCACCTGGACCCTAAACCTTCCCCGTCCCCTAACCCTAACCCTAGCCCGAACCATAACCCTAACCCTTCCCTGATTCCTGACCCTCAGCCGTCCCCTAATCCTAACCCGTACGCTAACACTAACCTGCGCCCTCACACGTACGCTCCCCCTAAAGCGTTGTCGTACCCTCACCTGGACCCTAAACCGTCCCCGTCCCCTAACCCTAACCCTAGCCCGAACCCTAACCCTAACCCTTCCCCGAAGCCTGACCCTCACCCGTCCCCTAATCCTAACCCGCACGCTGACACTAACCCGCGCCCTCACAAGTACGCTGCCCCTAAAGCGTTGTCGTACCCTCACCTGGACCCTAAACCTTCCCCGTCCCCTAACCCTAACCCTAGCCCGAACCCTAACCCTAACCCTTCCCCGAAGCCTGACCCTCACCCGTCCCCTAATCCTAACCCGTACGCTAACACTAACCCGCGCCCTCACACGTACGCTCCCCCTAAAGCGTTGTCGTACCCTCACCTGGACCCTAAACCGTCCCCGTCCCCTAACCCTAACCCTAGCCCGAACCCTAACCCTAACCCTTCCCCGAAGCCTGACCCTCACCCGTCCCCTAATCCTAACCCGTACGCTGACACTAACCCGCGCCCTCACACGTACGCTCCCCCTAAAGCGTTGTCGTACCCTCACCTGGACCCTAAACCTTCCCCGTCCCCTAACCCTAACACTAGTCCGAACCCTAACCCTAACCCTTCCCCGAAGCCTGACCCTCACCCGTCACCTAATCCTAACCCGTACGCTAACACTAACCCGCGCTCTCACACGTACGCTCCCCCTAAAGCGTTGTCGTACCCTCACCTGGACCCTAAACCTTCCCCGTCCCCTAACCCTAACCCTAGCCCGAACCCTAACCCTAACCCTTCCCCGAAGCCTGACCCTCACCCGTCCCCTAATCCTAACCCGTACACTGACACTAACCCGCGCCCTCACACGTACGCTCCCCCTAAAGCGCTGTCATACCCTCAACTGGACCCTAAACCTTCCCCATCCCCTAACCCTAACCCTAGCCCGAACCCTAACCCTAAACCTTCCCCGAAGCCTGACCCTCACCCGTCCCCTAATCCTAACCCGTACGCTGACACTAACCCGCGCCCTCACACATACGCTCCCCGTAAACCGTTGTCGTACCCTCACCTGGACCCTAAACCGTCCCCGTCCCCTAACCCTAACCCTACCCCGAACCCTAACCCTAACCATTCCCCGAAGCCTGACCCTCACCCGTCCCATAATCCTAACCCGTACGCTGACACTAACCCGCGCCCTCACACGTACGCTCCCCCTAAAGCGTTGTCGTACCCTCACCTGGACCCTAAACCGTCCCCGTCCCCTAACCCTAACCCTACCACGAACCCTAACCCTAACCCTTCCCCGAAGCCTGACCCTCACCCGTCCCCTAATCCTAACCCGTACGCTAACACTAACCCACGCCCTCACACGTACGCTCCCCCTAAAGCGTTGCCGTACCCTCACCTGAACCCTAAACCCTCCCCGTCCCTTAACCCTAACCCTAGCCCAAACCCTAACCCTAACCCTTCCCCGAAGCCTGGCCCTCAACCGTCCCCTAATCCTAACCCGTACGCTGACACTAACCCGCGCCCTCACACGTACGTTCTCCATAAAGCGCTGTCGTACCCTCACCTGGACCCTAAACCTTCCCCGTCCCCTAACCCTAACCCTAGCCCGAACCCTAACCCTAACCCTTCCCTGATTCCTGAACCTCAGCCGTCCCCTAATCCTAACCCGTACGCTAACACTAACCCGCGCCCTCACATGTACGCTCCCCCTAAAGCGTTGTCGTACCCTCACCCGGACCCTAAACCGTCCCCGTCCCCTAACCCTAACCCTAGCCCGAAGCCTAACCCTAACCCTTCCCCGAAGCCTGACCCTCACCCGTCCCCTAATCCTAACCCGTACGCTGACACTAACCCGCGCCCTCACACGTACGCTCCCCCTAAAGCATTGTCGTACCCTCACCTGGACCCTAAACGGTCCCCGTCCCCTATCCCTAACCCTAGCCCGAACCCTAACCCTAACCCTTCCCCGAAGCCTGACCCTCACCCGTCCCCTAATCCTAACTCATACGCTAACACTAACCTGTGCCCTCACACGTACGCTCCACCTAAAGCGTTGTCGTACCCTCACCTGGACCCTAAACCGTCCCCGTCCCCTAACCCTAACCCTAGCCCGAACCCTAACCCTAACCTTTCCCCGAAGGTGACCCTCACCCGTCCCCTAATCCTAACCCGTATGCTGACACTAACCCGCGCCCTCACACGTACGCTCCCCATAATGCGCTGTCATACCCTCACCTGGACCCTAAACCTTCCCCATCCCCTAACCCTAACCCTAGCCCGAACCCTAACCCTAACCCTTCCCCAAAGCCTGACCCTCACCCGTCCTCTAATCCTAACCCGTACGCTAACACTAACCCGCGCCCTCACACATACGCCCCGCCTAAAGCGTTGTCATACGCTTACCTGGACCCTAAACCGTCCCCGTCCCCTAACCCTAACCCTAGCCCGAACCCTAACCCTAAACCTTCCCCGAAGCCTGAACCTCACCCGTCCCCTAATCCTAACCCGTACGCTGACACTAACCCGCGCCCTCACACGTACGCTCCCCCTAAAGCGTTGTCGTACCCTCACCTGGACCCTAAACCGTCCCCGTCCCCTAACCCTAACCCTAGCCCGAACCCTAACCCTAACCCTTCCCCGAAGCCTGACCCTGACCCGTCCCCTAATCCTAACCCATACGCTAACACTAACCTGCGCCCTCACACGTACGCTCCCCCTAAAGCGTTGTCGTACCCTCACCTGGACCCTAAACCGTCTCGGACCCCTAACCCTAACCCTAGCCCGAACCCTAACCCTAACCCTTCCCCGAAGCCTGACCCTCACCCGTGCCCTAATCCTAACCCGTACGCTAACACTAACCCGCACCCTCACACGTACGCTCCCCCTAAAGCATTGTCGTACCCTCACCTGGACCCTAAACGGTCCCCGTCCCCTATCCCTAACCCTAGCCCGATCCCTAACCCTAACCCTTCCCCGAAGCCTGACCCTCACCCGTCCCCTAATCCTAACCCGTACGCTAACACTAACGCGCGCCCTGACACGTACGCTCCACCTAAAGCGTTGTCGTACCCTCACCTGGACCCTAAACCGTCCCCGTTCCCTAACCCTAACCCTAGCCCGAACCCTAACCCTAACATTTCCCCGAAGGCTGACCCTCACCTGTCCCCTAATCCTAACCCGTACGCTGACACTAACCCGCGCCCTCACACGTACACTCCCCATAAAGCGCTGTCGTACCCTCACCTGGACCCTAAACCTTCCCCGTCCCCTAACCCTAACCCTAGCCCGAACCATAACCCTAACCCTTCCCTGATTCCTGACCCTCAGCCGTCCCCTAATCCTAACCCGTACGCTAACACTAACCTGCGCCCTCACACGTACGCTCCCCCTAAAGCGTTGTCGTACCTTCACCTGGACCCTAAACCGTCCCCGTCCCCTAACCCTAACCCTAGCCCGAAGCCTAACCCTAACCCTTCCCCGAAGCCTGACCCTCACCCGTCCCCTAATCCTAATCCGTACGCTGACACTAACCCGTGCCCTCACACGAACGCTCCCCCTAAAGCGTTGTCGTACCCTCACCTGGACCCTAAACCGTCCCCGTCCCCTAACCCTAACCCTAGCCCGAACCCTAACCCTAACCCTAGCCCGAACCCTAACCCTAACCCTTCCCCGAAGCCTGACCCTCACCCGTCCCCTAAACCTAACCCGTATGCTGATACTAACCCGCGCCCTCGCACGTACGCTGCCCCTAAAGCGTTGTCGTACCCTCACCTGGACCCTAAACCGTCCCCGTCCCCTAACCCTAACCCTAGCCCGAACCATAACCCTAACCCTTCCCCGAAGCCTGACCCTCAACTGTCCCCTAATCCTAACCCGTACGCTAACACTAACCCGCGCCCTCACACGTACGCTCCCCCTAAAGCGTTGTCGTACCCTCACCTGAACCCTAAACCGTCCCCGTCCCCTAACCCTAACCCTAGCCCGAACCCTAACCCTAACCCTTCCCCGAAGCCTGACCCTCACCCGTCCCCTAATCCTAACCCGTACGCTAACACTAACCCGTACGTTCACACGTACGCTCCCCATAAAGTGCTGTCGTACCCTCACCTGGACCCTAAACCGTCCCCGTCCCCTAACCCTAACCCAAGCCAGAAGCCTAACCCTAACCCTTCCCCGAAACCTGACCCTCACCCGTCCCCTAATCCTAACCCGTAGGCTGACACTAACCCGCGCCCTCACACGTACGCTCCCCGTAAAGCGTTGTCGTAGCCTCACCTGGACCCTAAACCGTCCCCGTCCCCTAACCCTAACCCTAGCCCGAACCCTAACCCTAACCCTTACCCGAAGCCTGACCCTCACCCGTCCCCTAATCCTAACCCGTACGCTAACACTAACCCACGCCCTCACACGTACGCTCCCCCTAAAGCGTTGTCGTACCCTCAACTGAACCCTAAACCGTCCCCGTCCCCTAACCCTAACCCTAGCCCGAACCCTAACCCTAACCCTTCCCCGAAGCGTGACCCTCACCCGTCCCCTAATCCTAACCTGTATGCTGACACTAACCCGCGCCCTAACACGTACGCTCCCCCTAAAGCGCTGTCGTACACTCACCTGGACCCTAAACCGTCCCCGTCCCCAATCCTAACCCTAGCCCGAACCCTAACCCTAACGCTTCCCCGAAGCGTGACCCTCACCCGTCCCCTAATCCTAACCCGTACGCTAACACTAACCCGCGCCCTCACACGTACGCTCCCCCTAAAGCGTTGTCGTACCCTCACCTGGACCCTAAACCTTCCCCGTCCCCTAACCCTAACCCTAGCCCGAACCCTAACCCTAAACCTTCCCCGAAGCCTGACCCTCACCCGTCCCCTAATCCTAACCCGTACGCTGACACTAACCCGCGCCCTCACACGTACGCTCCACCTAAAGCGTTGTCTTACCCTCACCTGGACCCTAAACCGTCCCCGTCCTCTAACCCTAACCCTAGCCCGAACCCTAACCCTAACCCTTCCCCGAAGCCTGACCCTCACCCGTCCCCTAATCCTAATCCGTACGCTGACACTAACCCGCGCCCTCACACGTACGCTCCCCCTAAAGCGTTGTCGTACCCTCACCTGGACCCTAAACCGTCCCCGTCCCCTAACCCTAACCCTAGCCCGAAGCCTAACCCTAACCCTTCCCCGAAGCCTGACCCTCACCCGTCCCCTAATCCTAACCCGTACGCTGACACTAACCCGCGCCCTCACATGTACCCTCCCCCTAAAGCGTTGTCGTACCCTCACCTGGACCCTAAACCGTCCCCGTCCCCTAACCCTAACCCTAGCCCGAACCCTAACCCTAACCCTTCCCCGAAGCCTGACCCTCACCCGTCCCCTAATCCTAACCCGCACGCTGACACTAACCCGCGCCCTCACAAGTACGCTGCCCCTAAATCGTTGTCGTACCCTCACCTGGACCCTAAACCGTCCCCGTCCCCTAACCCTAACCCTAGCCCGAACCCTAACCCTAACCCTTCCCCGAAGCCTGACCCTCACCCGTCCCCTAATCCTAACCCGTACACTAACACTAACCCGCGCCCTCACACGTACGCTCCCCCTAAAGCGTTGTCGTACCCTCACCTGGACCGTAAACCGTCCCCGTCCCCTAACCCTAACCCTAACCCGAACCCTAACCCTAACCCTTCCCCGAAGCCTGACCCTCACCCGTCCCCTAATCCTAACCCGTACGCTGACACTAACCCGCGCCCTCACACGTACGCTCCCCCTAAAGCGTTGTCGTACCCTCACCTGGACCCTAAACCTTCCCCGTCCCCTAACCCTAACACTAGTCCGAACCCTAACCCTAACCCTTCCCCGAAGCCTGATCCTCACCCGTCACCTAATCCTAACCCGTACGCTAACACTAACCCGCGCCCTCACACGTACGCTCCCCCTAAAGCGTTGTCGTACCCTCACCTGGACCCTAAACCTTCCCCGTCCCCTAACCCTAACCCTAGCCCGAACCCTAACCCTAACCCTTCCCCGAAGCCTGACCCTCACCCGTCCCGTAATCCTAACCCGTACACTGACACTAACCCGCGCCCTCACACGTACGCTCCCCCTAAAGCGCTGTCATACCCTCAACTGGACCCTAAACCTTCCCTATCCCCTAACCCTAACCCTACCCTGAACCCTAACCCTAAACCTTCCCCGAAGCCTGACCCTCACCCGTCCCCTAATCCTAACCCGTACGCTGACACTAACCCGCGCCCTCACACATACGCTCCCCGTAAACCGTTGTCGTACCCTCACCTGGACCCTAAACCGTCCCCGTTCCCTAACCCTAACCCTACCCCGAACCCTAACCCTAACCCTTCCCCGAAGCCTGACCCTCACCCGTCCCATAATCCTAACCCGTACGCTGACACTAACCCGCGCCCTCACACGTACGCTCCCCCTAAAGCGTTGTCGTACCCTCACCTGGACCCTAAACCGTCCCCGTCCCCTAACCCTAACCCTACCACGAACCCTAACCCTAACCCTTCCCCGAAGCCTGACCCTCAACCGTCCCCTAATCCTAACCCGTACGCTAACACTAACCCGCACGTTCACACGTACGCTCCCCATAAAGCGCTGTCGTACCCTCACCTGGACCCTAAACCGTCCCCGTCCCCTAACCCTAACCCTACCACGAACCCTAACCCTAACCCTTCCCCGAAGCCTGACCCTCAACCGTCCCCTAATCCTAACCCGTACGCTAACACTAACCCGCACGTTCACACGTACGCTCCCCATAAAGCGCTGTCGTACCCTCACCTGGACCCTAAACCTTCCCCGTCCCCTAACCCTAACCCTAGCCCGAACCATAACCCTAACCCTTCCCTGATTCCTGACCCTCAGCCGTCCCCTAATCCTAACCCGTACGCTAACACTAACCTGCGCCCTCACACGTACGCTCCCCCTAAAGCGTTGTCGTACCCTCACCTGGACCCTAAACCGTCCCCGTCCCCTAACCCTAACCCTAGCCCAAACCCTAACCCTAACCCTTCCCCGAAGCCTGACCCTCACCCGTCCCCTAATCCTAACCCGCACGCTGACACTAACCCGCGCCCTCACAAGTACGCTGCCCCTAAAGCGTTGTCGTACCCTCACCTGGACCCTAAACCTTCCCCGTCCCCTAACCCTAACCCTAGCCCGAACCCTAACCCTAACCCTTCCCCGAAGCCTGACCCTCACCCGTCCCCTAATCCTAACCCGTACGCTGACACTAACCCGCGCCCTCACACGTACGCTCCCCCTAAAGCGTTGTCGTACCCTCACCTGGACCCTAAACCGTCCCCGTCCCCTAACCCTAACCCTAGCCCGAACCCTAACCCTAACCCTTCCCCGAAGCCTGACCCTCACCCGTCCCCTAATCCTAACCCGTACGCTGACACTAACCCGCGCCCTCACACGTACGCTCTCCCTAAAGCCTTGTCGTACCCTCACCTGGACCCTAAACCGTCCCCGTCCCCTAACCCTAACCCTACCACGAACCCTAACCCTAACCCTTCCCCGAAGCCTGACCCTCACCCGTCCCATAATCCTAACCCGTACGCTGAAACTAACCCACGCCCTCACACGTACGCTCCCCCTAAAGCGTTGCCGTACCCTCACCTGAACCCTAAACCCTCCCCGTCCCTTAACCCGAACCCTAGCCCGAACCCTAACCCTAACCCTTCCCTGATTCCTGACCCTCAGCCGTCCCCTAATCCTAACCCGTACGCTAACACTAACCCGCGCCCTCACACGTATGCTCTCCCTAAAGCGTTGTCGTACCCTCACCTGAACCCTAAACCGTCCCCGTCCTCTAACCCTAACCATACCCCGAACCCTAACCCTAACCCTTCCCCGAAGCCTGACCCTCACCCGTCCCCTAATCCTAACCCGTAGGCTGACACTAACCCGCGCCCTCACACGTACGCTCCCCCTAAAGCGTTGTCGTACCCTCACCTGGTCCCTAAACCGTCCCCGTCCCCTAACCCTAACCCTAGCCCGAACCCTAACCCTAACCCTTACCCGAAGCCTGACCCTCACCCGTCCCCTAATCCTAACCCGTACGCTAACACTAACCCACGCCCTCACACGTACGCTCCCCCTAAAGCGTTGTCGTACCCTCACCTGAACCCTAAACCGTCCCCGTCCCCTAACCCTAACCCTAGCCCGAACCCTAACCCTAACCCTTCCCCGAAGCGTGACCCTCACCCGTCCCCTAATCCTAACCTGTATGCTGACACTAACCCGCGCCCTCACACGTACGCTCCCCCTAAAGCGCTGTCGTACACTCACCTGGACCCTAAACCGTCCCCGTCCCCAACCCTAACCCTAGCCCGAACCCTAACCCTAACGCTTCCCCGAAGCGTGACCCTCACCCGTCCCCTAATCCTAACCCGTACGCTAACACTAACCCGCGCCCTCACACGTACGCTCCCCCTAAAGCGTTGTCGTACCCTCACCTGGACCCTAAACCTTCCCCGTCCCCTAACCCTAACCCTAGCCCGAACCCTAACCCTAACCCTTCCCCGAAGCCTGACCCTCACCCGTCCCCTAATGCTAACCCGTACACTGACACTAACCCGCACCCTCACAGTACGGTCCCCCTAAAGCGCTGTCATACCCTCAACTGGACCCTAAACCTTCCCCGTCCCCTAACCCTAACCCTAGCTCGAACCCTAACCCTAAAGCTTCCCCGAAGCCTGACCCTCACCCGTCCCCTAATCCTAACCCGTACGCTGACACTAACCCGCGCCCTCACACGTACGCTCCCACTAAAGCGTTGTCGTACCCTCACCTGGACCCTAAACCGTCCCCGTCCCCTAACCCTAACCCTAGCCCGAAGCCTAACCCTAACCCTTCCCCGAAGCCTGACCCTCACACGTCCCCTAATCCTAACCCGTACGCTGACACTAACCCGTGCCCTCACACGAACGCTCCCCCTAAAGCGTTGTCGTACCCTCACCTGGACCCTAAACCGTCCCCGTCCCCTAACCCTAACCCTACCACGAACCCTAACCCTAACCCTTCCCCGAAGACTTACCCTCACCCGTCCCCTAATCCTAACCCGCACGCTGACACTAACCCGCGCCCTCACATGTACCCTCCCCCTAAAGCGTTGTCGTACCCTCACCTGGACCCTAAACCGTCCCCGTCCCCTAACCCTAACCCTAGCCCGAACCCTAACCCTAACCCTTCCCCGAAGCCTGACCCTCACCCGTCCCCTAATCCTAACCCGCACGCTGACACTAACCCGCGCCCTCACAAGTACGCTGCCCCTAAATCGTTGTCGTACCCTCACCTGGACCCTAAACCGTCCCCGTCCCCTAACCCTAACCCTAGCCCGAACCCTAACCCTAACCCTTCCCCGAAGCCTGACCCTCACCCGTCCCCTAATCCTAACCCGTACGCTAACACTAACCCGCGCCCTCACACGTACGCTCCCCCTAAAGCGTTGTCGTACCCTCACCTGGACCCTAAACCGTCCCCGTCCCCTAACCCTAACCCTAACCCGAACCCTAACCCTAACCCTTCCCCGAAGCCTGACCCTCACCCGTCCCCTAATCCTAACCCGTACGCTAACACTAACCCGCGCCCTCACACGTACGCTCCACCTAAAGCGTTGTCGTACCCTCACCTGGACCCTAAACCGTCCCCGTCCCCTAACCCTAACCCTAGCCCGAACCCTAACCCTAACCTTTCCCCGAAGGCTGACCCTCACCCGTCCCCTAATCCTAACCCGTACGCTGACACTAACCCGCGCCCTCACACGTACGCTCCCCGTAAAGCGCTGTCGTACCCTCACCTGGACCCTAAACCTTCCCCGTCCCCTAACCCTAACCCTAGCCCGAACCATAACCCTAACCCTTCCCTGATTCCTGACCCTCAGCCGTCCCCTAATCCTAACCCGTACACTAACACTAACCTGCGCCCTCACACGTACGCTCCCCCTAAAGCGTTTTCGTACCTTCACCTGGACCCTAAACCGTCCCCGTCCCCTAACCCTAACCCTAGTCCGAAGCCTAACCCTAACCCTTCCCCGAAGCCTGACCCTCACCCGTCCCCTAATCCTAACCCGTACGCTGACACTAACCCGCGCCCTCACACGTACGCTCCCCCTAAAGCGTGGTCGTACCCTCACCTGGACCTTAAACCGTCCCCGTCCCCTAACCCTAACCCTAGCCCGAAGCCTAACCCTAACCCTTCCCTGAAGCCTGACCCTCACCCGTCCCATAATCCTAACCCGTACGCTGACACTAACCCGCGCCCTCACAGGAACGCTCCCCCTAAAGCGTTGTCGTACCCTCACCTCGACCCTAAACCGTCCCCGTCCCCTAACCCTAACCCTAGTCCGAAGCCTAACCCTAACCCTTCCCCGAAGCCTGACCCTCACCCGTCCCCTAATCCTAACCCGTACGCTGACACTAACCCGCGCCCTCACACGTACGCTCCCCCTAAAGCGTGGTCGTACCCTCACCTGGACCTTAAACCGTCCCCGTCCCCTAACCCTAACCCTAGCCCGAAGCCTAACCCTAACCCTTCCCTGAAGCCTGACCCTCACCCGTCCCATAATCCTAACCCGTACGCTGACACTAACCCGCGCCCTCACAGGAACGCTCCCCCTAAAGCGTTGTCGTACCCTCACCTCGACCCTAAACCGTCCCCGTCCCCTAGCCGTAACCCTAACCCTAACCCTTCCCCGAAGCCTGACCTTCACCCGTCCCCAATCCTAACCCGTACGCTGATACTAACCCGCGCCCTCGCACGTACGCTCCCCCTAAAGCGTTGTCGTACCCTCACCTGGACCCTAAACCGTCCCCGTCCCCTAACCCTAACCCTAGCCCGATCCCTAACCCTAACCCTTCCCCGAAGCCTGACCCTCACCCGTCCTCTAATCCTAACCCGTACGCTAACACTAACCCGCGCCCTCACAAGAACGCTCCCCCTAAAGCGTTGTCGTACCCTCACCTGGACCCTAAACCGTCCCCGTCCCCTAACCCGAACCCTAGCCCTAACCCTAACCCTAACCCTTCCCCGAAGCCTGACCCTCACCCGTCCCCTAATCCTAACCCGTACGCTGACACTAACCCGTGCCCTCACAAGAACGCTCCCCCTAAAGCGTTGTCGTACCCTCACCTGGACCCTAAACCGTCCCCGTCCCCTAACCCTAACCCTAGCCCGAACCCTAACCCTAACCTTTCCCCGAAGGTGACCCTCACCCGTCCCCTAATCCTAACCCGTACGCTGACACTAACCCGCGCCCTCACACGTACGCTCCCCATAAAGCGCTGTCGTACCCTCACCTGGACCCTAAACCTTCCCCGTCCCCTAACCCTAACCCTAGCCCGAACCCTAACCCTAACCCTTCCCCGAAGCCTGACCCTCACCCGTCCCCTAATCCTAACCCGTACGCTGACACTAACCCGCGCCCTCACACGTACGCTCCCCCAAAAGCGCTGTCATAACCTCACCTGGACCCTAAACCTTCCCGGTCCCCTAACCCTAACCCTAGCCCGAACCCTAACCCTAACCCTTCCCCGAAGCCTGACCCTCACCCGTCCCCTAATCCTAACCCGTACGCTAACACTAACCCGCGCCCTCACACGTACGCTCCGCCTAAAGCGTTGTCGTACCCTTACCTGGACCCTAAACCGTCCCCGTCCCCTAACCCTAACCCTAGCCCGAACCCTAACCCTAAACCTTCCCCGAAGCCTGACCCTCACCCGTCCCCTAATCCTAACCCGTACGCTGACACTAACCCGCGCCCTCACACGTACGCATCCCCTAAAGCGTTGTCGTACCCTCACCTGGACCCTAAACCGTCCCCGTCCCCTAACCCTAACCCTAGCCCGAAGCCTAACCCTAACACTTCCCTGAAGCCTGACCCTCACCCGTCCCATAATCCTAAACCGTACACTGACACTAACCCTCGCCCTCACAGGAACGCTCCCCCTAAAGCGTTGTCGTACCCTCACCTCGACCCTAAACCGTCCCCTTCCCCTAACCCTAACCCTAGCCCGAACCCTAACCCTAACACTTCCCCGAAGCCTGACCCTCACCCGTCCCCTAATCCTAACCCATACGCTAACACTAACCTGCGCCCTCACACGTACGCTCCCCCTAAAGCGTTGTCGTACCCTCACCTGGACCCTAAACCGTCTCGGACTCCTAACCCTAACCCTAGCCCGAACCCTAACCCTAACCCTTCCCCGAAGCCTGACCCTCACCCGTGCCCTAATCCTAACCCGTACGCTAACACTAACCAGCACCCTCACACGTACGCTCCCCCTAAAGCGTTGTCGTACCCTCACCTGGACCCTAATCGGTCCCCGTCCCCTATCCCTAACCCTAGCCCGATCCCTAACCCTAACCCTTCCCCGAAGCCTGACCCTCACCCGTCCCCTAATCCTAACCCGTACGCTAAAACTAACCCGCGCCCTCACACGTATGCTACACCTAAAGCGTTGTCGTACCCTCACCTGGACCCTAAACCGTCCCCGTCCCCTAACCCTAACCCTAGCCCGAACCCTAACCCTAACCCTTCCCCGAAGCCTGACCCTCAACCGTCCCCTAATCCTAACCCGTACGCTAACACTAACCCGCGCCCTCACACGTACGCTCCCCCTAAAGCGTTGTCGTACCCTCACCTGGACCCTAAACCGTCCCCGTCCCCTAACCCTAACCCTAGCCCGAACCCTAACCCTAACCCTTCCCCGAAGCCTGACCCTCACCCGTCCCCTAATCCTAACCCGTACGCTGACATTAACCCGCGCCCTCACACGAACGCTCCCCCTAAAGCGTTGTCGTACCCTCACCTGGACCCTAAACCGTCCCCGTCCCCTAACCCTAACCCTAGCACGAACCCTAACCCTAACCCTTCCCCGAAGCCTGACCCTCACCCGTCCCCTAATCCTAACCCGTACGCTGACACTAACCTGCGCCCTCACACGTCCGCTCCCCCTAAAGCGTTGTCGTACCCTCACCTGGACCTTAAACCGTCCCCGTCCCCTAACCCTAACCCTAGCCCGAAGCCTAACCCTAACCCTTTCCTGAAGCCTGACCCTCACCCGTCCCATAATCCTAACCCGTACGCTGACACTAACCCGCGCCCTCACAGGAACTCTCCCCCTAAAGCGTTGTCGTACCCTCACCTCGACCCTAAACCGTCCCCGTCCCCTAACCCTAACCCTAGCCCGAACCCTAACCCTAACCCTTCCCCGAAGCCTGACCCTCACCCGTCCCCTAATCCTAACTCATACGCTAACACTAACCCGCGCCCTCACACGTACGCTCCCCCTAAAGCGTTGTCGTACCCTCACCTGGACCCTAAACTGTCTCGGACCCCTAACCCTAACCCTAGCCCGAACCCTAACCCTAACCCTTCCCCGAAGCCTGACCCTCACCCGTCCCCTAATCCTAACCCGTACGCTAACACTAACCCGCACCCTCACACGTACGCTCCCCCTAAAGCATTGTCGTACCCTCACCTGGACCCTAAACGGTCCCCGTCCCCTATCCCTAACCCTAGCCCGAACCCTAACCCTAACCCTTCCCCGAAGCCTAACCCTCAACCGTCCCCTTATCCTAACCCGTACGCTGACACTAACCCGCGCCCTCACACGTACGCTCCCCATAAAGCGCTGTCGTACCCTCACCTGGACCCTAAACCTTCCCCGTCCCCTAACCCTAACCCTAGCCCGAACCCTAACCCTAACCCTTCCCTGATTCCTGAACATCAGCCGTCCCCTAATCCTAACCCGTACGCTAACACTAACCCGCGCCCTCACACGTACTCTCCCCCTAAAGCGTTGTCGTACCTTCACCTGGACCCTAAACCGTCCCCGTCCCCTAACCCTAACCCTAGCCCGAAGCCTAACCCTAACCCTTCCCCGAAGCCTGACCCTCACCCGTCCCCTAATCCTAACCCGTACGCTGACACTAACCCGTGCCCTCACACGAACGCTCCCCTTAAAGCGTTGTCGTACCCTCACCTGGACCCTAAACCGTCCCCGTCCCCTAACCCTAACCCTAGCCCGAACCCTAACCCTAACCCTTCCCCGAAGCCTGACCCTTACCCGTCCCCTAAACCTAACCCGTACGCTGATACTAACCCGCGCCCTCGCACGTACTCTCCCCCTAAAGCGTTGTCGTACCCTCACCTGGACCCTAAACCGTCCCCGTCCCCTAACCCTAACCCTAGCCCGAACCCTAACACTTCCCCGAAGCCTGACCCTCAACCGTCCCCTAATCCTAACCCGTACGCTAACACTAACCCGCCCCCTCACACGTACGCTCCCCCTAAAGCGTTGTCGTACCCTCACCTGGACCCTAAACCGTCCTCGTCCCCTAACCCTAACCCTAGCCCGAACCCTAACCCTAACCCTTCCCCGAAGCCTGACCCTCACCCGTCCCCTAATCCTAACCCGTACGCTGACATTAACCCGCGCCCTCACACGAACGCTCCCCCTAAAGCGTTGTCCTACCCTCACCTGGACCCTAAACCTTCCCCGTCCCCTAACCCTAACCCTAGCACGAACCCTAACCCTAACCCTTCCCCGAAGCCTGACCCTCACCCGTCCCCTAATCCTAACCCGTAGGCTGACACTAACCCGCGCCCTGACACGTACGCTCCCCCTAAAGCGTTGTCGTACCCTCACCTGGACCCTAAACCTTCCCCGTCCCCTAACCCTAACCCTAGCCCGAACCCTAACCCTAACCCTTCCCTGATTCCTGAACCTCAGCCGTCCCCTAATCCTAACCTGTACGCTAACACTAACCCGCGCCCTCACATGTACGCTCCCCCTAAAGCGTTGTCGTACCCTCACCTGGACCCTAAACCGTCCCCGTCCCCTAACCCTAACCCTAGCCCGAACCCTAACCCTAACCCTTCCCTGAAGCCTGACCCTCACCCGTCCCCTAATCCTAACCCGTACGCTGACAGTAACCCGCGCCCTCACAAGAACGCTCACCCTAAAGCGTTGTCGTACCCTCACCTGGACCCTAAACCGTCCCCGTCCCCTAACCCTAACTCTAGCCCGAACCCTAACCCTAACCCTTTCCCGAAGCCTGACCCTCTCCCGTCCCCTAATCCTAACCCGTACGCTGACACTAACCCGCGCCCTCATAAGAACGCTCCCCATAAAGCGTTGTCGTACCCTCACCTGGACCCTAAACCGTCCCCGTCCCCTAACCCTAACCCTAGCCCGAACCCTAACCCTAACCCTTCCCTGAAGCCTGACCCTCACCCGTCCCCTAATCCTAACCCGTACGCTGACACTAACCCGCACCCTCACACGTTTGCTCCCCCTAAAGTGTTGTCGTACCCTCACCTGGACCCTAAACCTTCCCCGTCCCGTAACCCTAACCCTAGCCCAAACCCTAACCCTAACGCTTCCCCGAAGCCTGACCCTCACCCGTCCACTAATCCTAACCCGTACGCTGACACTAACCCGCGCCCTCACACGTACGCTCCTCCTAAAGCGTTGTCGTACCCTCACCTCGACCCTAAACCGTCCCCGTCCCCTAGCCCTAACCCTAGCCCGAACCCTAACCCTAACCCTAACCCTAACCCTTTCCCGAAGCCTGACCCTCACCCGTCCCCTAATCCTAACCCGTACGCTGACACTAACCCGCGCCCTCACACGTACGCTCCCCCGAAAGCGCTGTCATACCCTCACCTGGACCCTAAACCTTCACCGTCCCCTAACCCTAACCCTAGCCCGAACCCTAACCCTAACCCTTCCCCGAAGCCTGACCCTCACCCGTCCCCTAATCCTAACCCTTACGCTGACACTAACCCGCGCCCTCACACGTACGCTCCCCCTAAAGCGTTGTCGTACCCTCACCTGGACCCTAAACCGTCCCCGTCCCCTAACCCTAACCCTAGCCCGAAGCCTAACCCTAACCCTTCCCAGTAGCCTGACCCTCACCCGTCCCATAATCCTAACCCGTACGCTGACACTAACCCGCGCCCTCACAGGAACGCTCCCCCTAAAGCGTTGTCGTACCCTCACCTGGACCCTAAACCGTCCCCGTCCCCTAACCCTAACCCTAGCCAGAACCCTAACCCTAACCCTTCCCCGAAGCCTGACCCTCACCCGTCCCCTAATCCTAACCCATACGCTAACACTGACCCGCGCCCTCACACGTACGCTCCCCCTAAAGCGTTGTCGTACCCTCACCTGGACCCTAAACCGTCTCGGACCCCTAACCCTAACCCTAGCCCGAACCCTAACCCTAACCCTTCCCCGAAGCCTGACCCTCACCCGTCCCCTAAACCTAACCCGTACGCTGATACTAACCCGCGCCCTCGCACGTACGCTCCCCCTAAAGCGTTGTCGTACCCTCACCTGGACCCTAAACCGTCCCCGTCCCCTAACCCTCACCCTAGCCCGAACCCTAACCCTAACCCTTCCCCGAAACCTGACCCTCACCCGTCCCCTAATCCTAACCCGTACGCTAACACTAACCCGCGCCCTCACACGTACGCTCCCCCTAAAGCGTTGTCGTACCCTCACCTGGACCCTAAACCGTCCCCGTCCCCTAACCCTAACCCTAGCCCGAAGCCTAACCCTAACCCTTCCCCGAAGCCTGACCCTCACCCGTCCCCTAATCCTAACCCGTACGCTGACACTAACCCACGCCCTCACACGTACGCTCCCCCTAAAGCGTTGTCGTACCCTCACCTGGACCCTAAACCGTCCCCGTCCCCTAACCCTAACCCTAGCACGAACCCTAACCCTAACCCTTCCCCGAAGCCTGACCCTCACCCGTCCCCTAATCCTAACCCGCACGCTGACACTAACCCGCGCCCTCACACGTACGCTCCCCCTAAAGCGTTGTCGTACCCTCACCTGGACCCTGAACCGTCCCCGTCCCCTAACCCTAACCCTAGCCCGAACCCTAACCCTAACCCTTCCCCGAAGCCTGACCCTCAGCCGTCCCCTAATCCTAACCCGTACGCTAACACTAACCTGCGCCCTCACACGTACGCTCCCCCTAAAGCGTTGTCGTGCCCTCACCTCGACCCTAAACCGTCCCCGTCCCCTAACCCTAACCCTAGCCCGAACCCTAACCCTAACCCTTCCCCGAAGCCTGACCCTCACCCGTCCCCTAATCCTAACCCGTACGCTGACACTAACCCACGCCCTCACACGTACGCTCCCCCTAAAGCGTTGTCGTACCCTCACCTGGACCCTAAACCGTCCCCGTCCCCTAGCCCTAACCCTAGCCCGAACCCTAACCCTAACCCTTCCCCGAAGCCTGACCCTCACCTGTCCCCTAATCCTAACCCGTACGCTAACACTAACCCGCACCCTCACACGTACGCTCCCCCTAAAGCATTGTCGTACCCTCACCTGGACCCTAAACGGTCCCCGTCCCCAATCCCTAACCCTAGCCCGATCCCTAACCCTAACCCTTCCCCGAAGCCTGACCCTCACCCGTCCTCTATTCCTAACCCGTACGCTAACACTAACCCGCGCCCTCACAAGAACGCTCCCCCTAAAGCATTGTCGTACCCTCACCTGGACCCTAAACCGTCCCCGTCCCCTAAACCTAACCCTAGCCCGAACCCTAACCCTAACCCTTCCCCGAAGCCTGACCCTCACCCGTCCCCTAATCCTAACCCGTACGCTGACACTAACCCGCGCCCTCATAAGAACGCTCCCCCTAAAGCGTTGTCGTACCCTCACCTGGACCCTAAACCATCCCCGTCCCCTAACCCTAACCCTAGCCTGAACCCTAACCCTAACCCTTCCCCGAAGCCTGACCCTCACCCGTCCCCTAATCCTAACCCGTACGCTGACACTAACCCGCGCCCTCACACGTACGCTCCCCCTTAAGTGTTGTCGTACCCTCACCTGGACCCTAAACCTTCCCCGTCCCCTAAACCTAACCCTAGCCCAAACCCTAACCCTAACGCTTCCCCGAAGCCTGACCCTCACCCGTCCAATAATCCTAACCCGTACGCTGACACTAACCCGTGCCCTCACACGTACGCTCCCCCTAAAGCGTTGTCGTACCCTCACCTGGACCCTAAACCGTCCCCGTCCCCTAGCCCTAACCCTAACCCTAACCCTTCCCCGAAGCCTGACCCTCACCCGTCCCCTAAACCTAACCCGTACGCTGATACTAACCCGCGCCCTCGCACGTACGCTCCCCCTAAAGCGTTGTCGTACCCTCACCTGGACCCTAAACCGTCCCCGTCCCCTAACCCTAACCCTAGCCCGAACCCTAACCCTAACCCTTCCCCGAAGCCTGACCCTCAACCGTCCCATAATCCTAACCCGTACGCTGACACTAACCCGCGCCCTCACAGGAACGCTCCCCCTAAAGCGTTGTCGTACCCTCACCTCGACCCTAAACCGTCCCTGTCCCCTAACCCTAAACCTAGCCCGAACCCTAACCCTAACCCTTCCCCGAAGCCTGACACTCACCCGTCCCATAATCCTAACCCATACGCTGACACTAACCCGCGCCCTCACAGGAACGCTCCCCCTAAAGCGTTGTCGTACCCTCACCTCGACCCTAAACCGTCCCTGTCCCCTAACCCTAAACCTAGCCCGAACCCTAACCCTAACCCTTCCCCGAAGCCTGACCCTCACCTGTCCCCTAATCCTAACCCATACGCTAACACTAACCCGCGCCCTCACACGTACGCTCCCCCTAAAGCGTTGTCGTACCCTCACCTGGACCCTAAACCGTCTCGGTCCCCTAACCCTAACCCTAGCCCGAACCCTAACCCTAACCCTTCCCCGAAGCCTGACCCTCACCCGTCCCCTAATCCTAACCCGTACGCTAACACTAACCCGCACCCTCACACGTACGCTCCCCCTAAAGCATTGTCGTACCCTCACCTGGACCCTAAACGGTCCCCGTCCCCAATCCCTAACCCTAGCCCGATCCCTAACCCTAACCCTTCCCCGAAGCCTGACCCTCACCCTTCCCCTAATCCTAACCTGTACGCTAACACTAACCCGCGCCCTCACACGTACGCTCCCCCTAAAGCGTTGTCGTACCCTCACCTGGACCCTAAACCGTCCCCGTCCCCTAACCCTAACCCTAGCCCGAAGCCTAACCCTAACCCTTCCCCGAAGCCTGACCCTCACCCGTCCCCTAATCCTAACCCGTACGCTGACACTAACCCGCGCCCTCACAAGAACGCTCCCCCTAAAGCGTTGTCGTACCCTCACCTGGACCCTAAACCGTCCCTGTCCTCTAACCCTAACCCTAGCCCGAACCCTAACCCTAACCCTTCCCCGAAGCCTGACCCTCACCCGTCCCCTAATCCTAATCCGTACGCTGACACTAACCCGTGCCCTCACATGAACGCTCCCCCGAAAGCGTTGTCGTACCCTCACCTGGACCCTAAACCGTCCCCGTCCCCTAACCCTAACCCTAGCCCGAAGCCTAACCCTAACCCTTCCCCGAAGCTTGACCCTCACCCGTCCCCTAATCCTAACCCGTAGGCTGACACTAACCCCCGCCCTCACACGTACGCTCCCCCTAAAGCGTTGTCGTACCCTCACCTGGACCCTAAACCGTCCCCGTCCCCTAACCCTAACCCTAGCACGAACCCTAACCCTAACCCTTCCCCGAAGCCTGACCCTCACCCGTCCCCTAATCCTAACCCGCACGCTGACACTAACCCGCGCCCTCACAGGAACGCTCCCCCTAAAGCGTTGTCGTACCCTCACCTGGACCCTAAACCGTCCCCGTCCCCTAACCCTAACCCTAGCACGAACCCTAACCCTAACCCTTCCCCGAAGCCTGACCCTCACCCGTCTCCTAATCCTAACCCGTACGCTGACACTAACCCACGCCCTCACAGGAACGCTCCCCCTAAAGCGTTGTCGTACCCTCACCTCGACCCTAAACCGTCCCTGTCCCCTAACCCTAACCCTAGCCCGAACCCTAACCCTAACCCTTCCCCGAAGCCTGACCCTCACCCATCCTCTAATCCTAACCCATACGCTAACACTAACCCGTGCCCTCACACGTACGTATCCCCTAAAGCGTTGTCGTACCCTCACCTGGACCCTAAACCGTCTCGGACCCCTAACCCTAACCCTAGCCCGAACCCTAACCCTAACCCTTCCCCGAAGCCTGACCCTCACACGTCCCCTAATCCTAACCCGTACGCTAACACTAACCCGCACCCTCACACGTACGCTCCCCCTAAAGCATTGTCGTACCCTCACCTGGACCCTAAGCGGTCCCCGTCCCCTATCCCTAACCCTAGCCCGATCCCTAACCCTAACCCTTCCCCGAAGCCTGACCCTCACCCGTCCCCTAATCCTAACCCGTACGCTAACACTAACCCGCGCCCTCACACGTACGCTCCTCCTAAAGCGTTGTCGTACCCTCACCTGGACCCTAAACCGTCCCCGTCCCCTAACCCTAACCCTAGCCCGAACCCTAACCCTAACCTTTCCCCGAAGGCTGACCCTCACCCTTCCCCTAATCCTAACCCGTACGCTGACACTAACCCGCGCCCTCACACGTACGCTCCCCATAAAGCGCTGTCGTACCCTCACCTGGACCCTAAACCTTCCCCGTCCCCTAACCCTAACCCTAGCCCGAACCATAACCCTAACCCTTCCGTGATTCCTGACCCTCAGCCGTCCCCTAATCCTAACCCGTACGCTAACACTAACCCGCGCCCTCACACGTACGCTCCCCCTAAAGCGTTGTCGTACCTTCACCTGGACCCTAATCCGTCCCCGTCCCCTAACCCTAACCCTAGCCCGAAGCCTAACCCTAACCCTTCCCCGAAGCCTGACCCTCACCCGTCCCCTAATCCTAACCCGTACGCTGACACTAACCCGTGCCCTCACACGTACGCTCCACCTAAAGCGTTGTCGTACCCTCACCTGGACCCTAAACCGTCCCCGTCCCCTAACCCTAACCCTAGCCCGAACCCTAACCCTAAACTTTCCCGGAAGGTGACCCTCACCCGTCCCCTAATCCTAACCCGTACGCTGACACTAACCCGCGCCCTCACACGTACGCTCCCCATAAAGCGCTGTCGTACCCTCACCTGGACCCTAAACCTTCCCCGTCCCCTAACCCTAACCCTAGCCCGAACCCTAACCCTAACCCTTCCCCGAAGCCTGACCCTCACCCGTCCCCTAATCCTAACCCGTACGCTGACACTAACCCGCGCCCTCACACGTACGCTCCCCCAAAAGCGCTGTCATAACCTCACCTGGACCCTAAACCTTCCCGGTCCCCTAACCCTAACCCTAGCCCGAACCCTAACCCTAACCCTTCCCCGAAGCCTGACCCTCACCCGTCCCCTAATCCTAACCCGTACGCTAACACTAACCCGCGCCCTCACACGTACGCTCCGCCTAAAGCGTTGTCGTACCCTTACCTGGACCCTAAACCGTCCCCGTCCCCTAACCCTAACCCTAGCCCGAACCCTAACCCTAAACCTTCCCCGAAGCCTGACCCTCACCCGTCCCCTAATCCTAACCCGTACGCTGACACTAACCCGCGCCCTCACACGTACGCATCCCCTAAAGCGTTGTCGTACCCTCACCTGGACCCTAAACCGTCCCCGTCCCCTAACCCTAACCCTAGCCCGAAGCCTAACCCTAACACTTCCCTGAAGCCTGACCCTCACCCGTCCCATAATCCTAACCCGTACACTGACACTAACCCTCGCCCTCACAGGAACGCTCCCCCTAAAGCGTTGTCGTACCCTCACCTCGACCCTAAACCGTCCCCGTCCCCTAGCCCTAACCCTAGCCCGAACCCTAACCCTAACCCTAACCCTAACCCTTTCCCGAAGCCTGACCCTCACCCGTCCCCTAATCCTAACCCGTACGCTGACACTAACCCGCGCCCTCACACGTACGCTCCCCCGAAAGCGCTGTCATACCCTCACCTGGACCCTAAACCTTCACCGTCCCCTAACCCTAACCCTAGCCCGAACCCTAACCCTAACCCTTCCCCGAAGCCTGACCCTCACCCGTCCCCTAATCCTAACCCTTACGCTGACACTAACCCGCGCCCTCACACGTACGCTCCCCCTAAAGCGTTGTCGTACCCTCACCTGGACCCTAAACCGTCCCCGTCCCCTAACCCTAACCCTAGCCCGAAGCCTAACCCTAACCCTTCCCAGTAGCCTGACCCTCACCCGTCCCATAATCCTAACCCGTACGCTGACACTAACCCGCGCCCTCACAGGAACGCTCCCCCTAAAGCGTTGTCGTACCCTCACCTGGACCCTAAACCGTCCCCGTCCCCTAACCCTAACCCTAGCCAGAACCCTAACCCTAACCTTCCCCGAAGCCTGACCCTCACCCGTCCCCTAATCCTAACCCATACGCTAACACTGACCCGCGCCCTCACACGTACGCTCCCACTAAAGCGTTGTCGTACCCTCACCTGGACCCTAAACCGTCTCGGACCCCTAACCCTAACCCTAGCCCGAACCCTAACCCTAACCCTTCCCCGAAGCCTGACCCTCACCCGTCCCCTAAACCTAACCCGTACGCTGATACTAACCCGCGCCCTCGCACGTACGCTCCCCCTAAAGCGTTGTCGTACCCTCACCTGGACCCTAAACCGTCCCCGTCCCCTAACCCTCACCCTAGCCCGAACCCTAACCCTAACCCTTCCCCGAAACCTGACCCTCACCCGTCCCCTAATCCTAACCCGTACGCTAACACTAACCCGCGCCCTCACACGTACGCTCCCCCTAAAGCGTTGTCGTACCCTCACCTGGACCCTAAACCGTCCCCGTCCCCTAACCCTAACCCTAGCCCGAAGCCTAACCCTAACCCTTCCCCGAAGCCTGACCCTCACCCGTCCCCTAATCCTAACCCGTACGCTGACACTAACCCACGCCCTCACACGTACGCTCCCCCTAAAGCGTTGTCGTACCCTCACCTGGACCCTAAACCGTCCCCGTCCCCTAACCCTAACCCTAGCACGAACCCTAACCCTAACCCTTCCCCGAAGCCTGACCCTCACCCGTCCCCTAATCCTAACCCGCACGCTGACACTAACCCGCGCCCTCACACGTACGCTCCCCCTAAAGCGTTGTCGTACCCTCACCTGGACCCTGAACCGTCCCCGTCCCCTAACCCTAACCCTAGCCCGAACCCTAACCCTAACCCTTCCCCGAAGCCTGACCCTCAGCCGTCCCCTAATCCTAACCCGTACGCTAACACTAACCTGCGCCCTCACACGTACGCTCCCCCTAAAGCGTTGTCGTGCCCTCACCTCGACCCTAAACCGTCCCCGTCCCCTAACCCTAACCCTAGCCCGAACCCTAACCCTAACCCTTCCCCGAAGCCTGACCCTCACCCGTCCCCTAATCCTAACCCGTACGCTGACACTAACCCACGCCCTCACACGTACGCTCCCCCTAAAGCGTTGTCGTACCCTCACCTGGACCCTAAACCGTCCCCGTCCCCTAGCCCTAACCCTAGCCCGAACCCTAACCCTAACCCTTCCCCGAAGCCTGACCCTCACCTGTCCCCTAATCCTAACCCGTACGCTAACACTAACCCGCACCCTCACACGTACGCTCCCCCTAAAGCATTGTCGTACCCTCACCTGGACCCTAAACGGTCCCCGTCCCCAATCCCTAACCCTAGCCCGATCCCTAACCCTAACCCTTCCCCGAAGCCTGACCCTCACCCGTTCTCTATTCCTAACCCGTACGCTAACACTAACCCGCGCCCTCACAAGAACGCTCCCCCTAAAGCATTGTCGTACCCTCACCTGGACCCTAAACCGTCCCCGTCCCCTAAACCTAACCCTAGCCCGAACCCTAACCCTAACCCTTCCCCGAAGCCTGACCCTCACCCGTCCCCTAATCCTAACCCGTACGCTGACACTAACCCGCGCCCTCATAAGAACGCTCCCCCTAAAGCGTTGTCGTACCCTCACCTGGACCCTAAACCGTCCCAGTCCCCTAACCCTAACCCTAGCCCGAACCCTAACCCTAACCCTTCCCCGAAGCCTGACCCTCACCCGTCCCCTAATCCTAACCCGTACGCTGACACTAACCCGCGCCCTCACACGTACGCTCCCCCTTAAGTGTTGTCGTACCCTCACCTGGACCCTAAACCTTCCCCATCCCCTAAACCTAACCCTAGCCCAAACCCTAACCCTAACGCTTCCCCGAAGCCTGACCCTCACCCGTCCAATAATCCTAACCCGTACGCTGACACTAACCCGTGCCCTCACACGTACGCTCCCCCTAAAGCGTTGTCGTACCCTCACCTGGACCCTAAACCGTCCCCGTCCCCTAGCCCTAACCCTAACCCTAACCCTTCCCCGAAGCCTGACCCTCACCCGTCCCCTAAACCTAACCCGTACGCTGATACTAACCCGCGCCCTCGCACGTACGCTCCCCCTAAAGCGTTGTCGTACCCTCACCTGGACCCTAAACCGTCCCCGTCCCCTAACCCTAACCCTAGCCCGAACCCTAACCCTAACCCTTCCCCGAAGCCTGACCCTCAACCGTCCCATAATCCTAACCCGTACGCTGACACTAACCCGCGCCCTCACAGGAACGCTCCCCCTAAAGCGTTGTCGTACCCTCACCTCGACCCTAAACCGTCCCTGTCCCCTAACCCTAAACCTAGCCCGAACCCTAACCCTAACCCTTCCCCGAAGCCTGACCCTCACCCGTCCCCTAATCCTAACCCATACGCTAACACTAACCCGCGCCCTCACACGTACGCTCCCCCTAAAGCGTTGTCGTACCCTCACCTGCACCCTAAACCGTCTCGGTCCCCTAACCCTAACCCTAGCCCGAACCCTAACCCTAACCCTTCCCTGAAGCCTGACCCTCACCCGTCCCCTATTCCTAACCCGTACGCTAACACTAACCCGCACCCTCACACGTACGCTCCCCCTAAAGCATTGTCGTACCCTCACCTGGACCCTAAACGGTCCCCGTCCCCAATCCCTAACCCTAGCCCGATCCCTAACCCTAACCCTTCCCCGAAGCCTGACCCTCACCCCTCCCCTAATCCTAACCCGTACGCTAACACTAACCCGCGCCCTCACACGTACGCTCCTCCTAAAGCGTTGTCGTACCCTCACCTGGACCCTAAACCGTCCCCGTCCCCTAACCCTAACCCTAGCCCAAACCCTAACCCTAACCCTGCCCCGAAGCCTGACCCTCACCCGTCCCCTAATCCTAACCCGTACGCTGACACTAACCCGCGCCCTCACAAGAACGCTCCCCCTAAAGCGTTGTCGTACCCTCACCTGGACCCTAAACCGTCCCCGTCCCCTAACCCTAACCCTAGCCCGAACCCTAACCCTAACCCTTCCCCGAAGCCTGACCCTCACCCGTCCCCTAATCCTAAC
The DNA here is from genome assembly GCF_964374135.1 of Grampus griseus. Lineage (NCBI taxonomy): Eukaryota > Metazoa > Chordata > Mammalia > Artiodactyla > Delphinidae > Grampus > Grampus griseus. The sequence continues at coordinate 33,324 of NW_028132884.1, forward strand.
CCGTACGCTGACACTAACCCGTGCCCTCACACGAACGCTCCCCCTAAAGCGTTGTCGTACCCTCACCTGGACCCTAAACCGTCCCCGTCCCCTAACCCTAACCCTAGCCCGAAGCCTAACCCTAACCCTTCCCCGAAGCCTGACCCTCACCCGTCCCATAATCCTAACCCGTAGGCTGACACTAACCCACGCCCTCACACGTACGCTCCCCCTAAAGCGTTGTCGTACCCTCACCTGGACCCTAAACCGTCCCCGTCCCCTAACCCTAACCCTAGCACGAACCCTAACCCTAACACTTCCCCGAAGCCTGACCCTCACCCGTCCCCTAATCCTAACCCGCACGCTGACACTAACCCGCGCCCTCACAGGAACGCTCCCCCTAAAGCGTTGTCGTACCCTCACCTGTACCCTAAACCGTCCCCGTCCCCTAACCCTAACCCTAGCACGAACCCTAACCCTAACCCTTCCCCGAAGCCTGACCCTCACCCGTCCCCTAATCCTAACCCGTACGCTGACACTAACCCGCGCCCTCACAGGAACGCTCCCCCTAAAGCGTTGTCGTACCCTCACCTGGACCCTAAACCGTCCCCGTCCCCTAACCCTAACCCTAGCCCGAACCCTAACCCTAACCCTTCCCCGAAGCCTGACCCTCACCCATCCTCTAATCCTAACCGATACGCTAACACTAACCCACGCCCTCACACGTACGTATCCCCTAAAGCGTTGTCGTACCCTCACCTGGACCCTAAACCGTCTCGGACCCCTAACCCTAACCCTAGCCCGAACCCTAACCCTAACCCTTCCCCGAAGCCTGACCCTCACCCGTCCCCTAATCCTAACCCGTACGCTAACACTAACCCGCACCCTCACACGTACGCTCCCCCTAAAGCATTGTCGTACCCTCACCTGGACCCTAAACGGTCCCCGTCCCCTATCGCTAACCCTAGCCCGATCCCTAACCCTAACCCTTCCCCGAAGCCTGACCCTCACCCGTCCCCTAATCCTAACCCGTACGCTAACACTAACCCGCGCCCTCACACGTACGCTCCACCTAAAGCGTTGTCGTACCCTCACCTGGACCCTAAACCGTCCCCGTCCCCTAACCCTAACCCTAGCCCGAACCCTAACCCTAACCTTTCCCCGAAGGCTGACCCTCACCCGTCCCCGAATCCTAACCCGTACGCTAACACTAACCCGCGCCCTCACACGTACGCTCCCCATAAAGCGCTGTCGTACCCTCACCTGGACCCTAAACCTTCCCCGTCCCCTAACCCTAACCCTAGCCCGAACCATAACCCTAACCCTTTCGTGATTCCTGACCCTCAGCCGTCCCCTAATCCTAACCCGTACGCTAACACTAACCCGCGCCCTCACACGTACGCTCCCCCTAAAGCGTTGTCGTACCTTCACCTGGACCCTAATCCGTCCCCGTCCCCTAACCCTAACCCTAGCCCGAAGCCTAACCCTAACCCTTCCCCGAAGCCTGACCCTCACCCGTCCCCTAATCCTAACCCGTACGCTGACACTAACCCGTGCCCTCACACGAACGCTCCCCCTAAAGCGTTGTCGTACCCTCACCTGGACCCTAAACCGTCCCCGTCCCCTAACCCTAACCCTAGCCCGAACCCTAACCCTAACCCTTCCCCGAAGCCTGACCCTCACCCGTCCCCTAAACCTAAACCGTACGCTAATACTAACCCGCGCCCTCGCACGTACGCTCCCCCTAAAGTGTTGTCGTACACTCACCTGGACCCTAAACCGTCCCCGTCCCCTAACCCTAACCCTAACCCGAACCCTAACCCTAACCCTTCCCCGAAGCCTGACCCTCAACCGTCCCCTAATCCTAACCCATACGCTAACACTAACCCGCGCCCTCACACGTATGCTCCCCCTAAAGCGTTGTCGTACCCTCACCTGGACCCTAAACCGTCCCCGTCCCCTAACCCTAACCCTAGCCCGAACCCTAACCCTAACCCTTCCCCGAAGCCTGACCCTCACCCGTCCCCTAATCCTAACCCGTACGCTGTCATTAACCCGCGCCCTCCCACGAACGCTCCCCCTAAAGCGTTGTCGTACCCTCACCTGGACCCTAAACCGTCCCCGTCCCCTAACCCTAACCCTAGCACGAACCCTAAACCTAACCCTTCCCCGAAGCCTGACCCTCACCCGTCCCCTAATCCTAACCCGTAGGCTGACACTAACCCGCGCCCTCACACGTACGCTCCCCCTAAAGCCTTGTCGTACCCTCACCTGGACCCTAAACCGTCCCCGTCCCCTAACCCTAACCCTAGCACGAACCCTAACCCTAACCCTTCCCCGAAGCTTGACCCTCACCCGTCCCCTAATCCTAACCCGTACGCTAACACTAACCCGCGCCCTGACACGTACGCTCCCCCTAAAGCGTTGTCGTACCCTTACCTGGACCCTAAACCATCCCCGTCCCCTAACCCTAACCCTAGCCCGAACCCTAACCCTAACCCTTCCCCGAAGCCTGACCCTCACCCGTCCCCTAATCCTAACCCGTACGCTGACACTAACCCGCGCCCTCACACGTACGCTCCCCCTAAAGCGCTGTCATACCCTCACCTGGACCCTAAACCTTCCCCGTCCCCTATCCCTAACCCTAGCCCGAACCCTAACCCTAACCCTTCCCCGAAGCCTGACCCTCACCCGTCCCCTAATCCTAACCCGTACGCTAACACTGACCCGCGCCCTCACACGTACGCTCCCCCTAAAGCATTGTCGTACCCTCACCTGGACCTTAAACCGTCCCCGTCCCCTAACCCTAACCCTAGCTCGAAGCCTAACCCTAACCCTTCCCCGAAGCCTGACCCTCACCCGTCCCCTAATCCTAACCCGTACGCTGACACTAACCCGCGCCCTCACAGGAACGCTCCCCCTAAACCGTTGTCGTACCCTCACCTGGACCCTAAACCATCCCCGTCCCCTAACCCTAACCCTAGCCCGAACCCTAACCCTAACCCTTCCCCGAAGCCTGACCCTCACCCGTCCCCTAATCCTAACTCATACGCTAACACTAACCCGCGCCCTCACACGTACGCTCCCCATAAAGCGCTGTCGTACCCTCACCTGGACCGTAAACCGTCTCGGACCCCTAACCCTAACCCTAGCCCGAACCCTAACCCTAATCCTTCCCCGAAGCCTGACCCTCACCCGTCCCCTAATCCTAACCCGTCCGCTGACACTAACCCGCGCCCTCACACGTATGCTCCCCCTAAAGCGCTGTCACACCCTCACTTGGACCCTAAACCTTCCCCGTCCCCTAACCCTAACCCTAGCCCGAACCCTAACCCTAAACCTTCCCCGAAGCCTGACCCTCACCCGTCCCATAATCCTAACCCGTACGCTGACACTAACCCGCGCCCTCACAGGAACGCTCCCCCTAAAGCGTTGTCGTACCCTCACCTCGACCCTAAACCGTCCCTGTCCCCTAACCCTAAACCTAGCCCGAACCCTAACCCTAACCCTTCCCCGAAGCCTGACCCTCACCCGTCCCCTAATCCTAACCCATACGCTAACACTAACCCGCGCCCTCACAAGTACGCTCCCCCTAAAGCGTTGTCGTACCCTCACCTGGACCCTAAACCGTCTCGGTCCCCTAACCCTAACCCTAGCCCGAACCCTAACCCTAACCCTTCCCTGAAGCCTGACCCTCACCCGTCCCCTATTCCTAACCCGTACGCTAACACTAACCCGCACCCTCACACGTACGCTCCCCCTAAAGCATTGTCGTACCCTCACCTGGACCCTAAACGGTCCCCGTCCCCAATCCCTAACCCTAGCCCGATCCCTAACCCTAACCCTGCCCCGAAGCCTGACCCTCACCCGTCCCCTAATCCTAACCCGTACGCTGACACTAACCCGCGCCCTCACAAGAACGCTCCCCCTAAAGCGTTTTCGTACTCTCACCTGGACCCTAAACCGTCCCTGTCCCCTAACCCTAACCCTAGCCCGAACCCTAACCCTAACCCTTCCCCGAAGCCTGACCCTCACCCGTCCCCTAATCCTAACCCGTACGCTGACACTAACCCGTGCCCTCACACGAACGCTCCCCCTAAAGCGTTGTCGTACCCTCACCTGGACCCTAAACCGTCCCCGTCCCCTAAACCTAAGCCTAGCCCGAAGCCTAACCCTAACCCTTCCCCGAAGCCTGACCCTCACCCGTCCTCTAATCCTAACCCGTAGGCTGACACTAACCCACGCCCTCACACGTACGCTCCCCCTAAAGCGTTGTCGTACCCTCACCTGGACCCTAAACCGTCCCCGTCCCCTAACCCTAACCCTAGCACGAACCCTAACCCTAACACTTCCCCGAAGCCTGACCCTCACCCGTCCCCTAATCCTAACCTGCACGCTGACACTAACCCGCGCCCTCACAGGAACGCTCCCCCTAAAGCGTTGTCGTACCCTCACCTGTACCCTAAACCGTCCCCGTCCCCTAACCCTAACCCTAGCACGAACCCTAACCCTAACCCTTCCCCGAAGCCTGACCCTCACCCGTCCCCTAATCCTAACCCGTACGCTGACACTAACCCGCGCCCTCACAGGAACGCTCCCCCTAAAGCGTTGTCGTACCCTCACCTCGACCCTAAACCGTCCCCGTCCCCTAACCCTAACCCTAGCCCGAACCCTAACCCTAACCCTTCCCCGAAGCCTGACCCTCACCCATCCTCTAATCCTAACCGATACGCTAACACTAACCCACGCCCTCACACGTACGTATCCCCTAAAGCGTTGTCGTACCCTCACCTGGACCCTAAACCGTCTCGGACCCCTAACCCTAACCCTAGCCCGAACCCTAACCCTAACCCTTCCCCGAAGCCTGACCCTCACCCGTCCCCTAATCCTAACCCGTACGCTAACACTAACCTGCACCCTCACACTTACGCTCCCCCTAAAGCATTGTCGTACCCTCACCTGGACCCTAAACGGTCCCCGTCCCCTATCGCTAACCCTAGCCCGATTCCTAACCCTAACCCTTCCCCGAAGCCTGACCCTCACCCGTCCCCTAATCCTAACCCGTACGCTAACACTAACCCGCGCCCTCACACGTACGCTCCACCTAAAGTGTTGTCGTACCCTCACCTGGACCCTAAACCGTCCCCGTCCCCTAACCCTAACCCTAGCCCGAACCCTAACCCTAACCTTTCCCCGAAGGCTGACCCTCACCCGTCCCCGAATCCTAACCCGTACACTAACACTAACCCGCGCCCTCACACGTACGCTCCCCATAAAGCGCTGTCGTACCTTCACCTGGACCCTAAACCTTCCCCGTCCCCTAACCCTAACCCTAGCCCGAACCATAACCCTAACCCTTCCGTGATTCCTGACCCTCAGCCGTCCCCTAATCCTAACCTGTACGCTAACAGTAACCCGCGCCCTCACACGTACGCTCCCCCTAAAGCGTTGTCGTACCTTCACCTGGACCCTAATCCGTCCCCGTCCCCTAACCCTAACCCTAGCCCGAAGCCTAACCCTAACCCTTCCCCGAAGCCTGACCCTCACCCGTCCCCTAATCCTAACCCGTACGCTGACACTAACCCGTGCCCTCACACGAACGCTCCCCCTAAAGCGTTGTCGTACCCTCACCTGGACCCTAAACCGTCCCCGTCCCCTAACACTAACCCTAGCCCGAACCCTAACCCTAACCCTTCCCCGAAGCCTGACCCTCACCCGTCCCCTAAACGTAAACCGTACGCTGATACTAACCCGCGCCCTCGCACGTACGCTCCCCCTAAAGTGTTGTCGTACACTCACCTGGACCCTAAACCGTCCCCGTCCCCTAACCCTAACTCTAGCCCGAACCCTAACCCTAAACCTTCCCCGAAGCCTGACCCTCACCCGTCCCATAATCCTAACCCGTACGCTGACACTAACCCGCGCCCTCACAGGAACGCTCCCCCTAAAGCGTTGTCGTACCCTCACCTCGACCCTAAACCGTCCCTGTCCCCTAACCCTAAACCTAGCCCGAACCCTAACCCTAACCCTTCCCCGAAGCCTGACCCTCACCCGTCCCCTAATCCTAACCCATACGCTAACACTAACCCGCGCCCTCACAAGTACGCTCCCCCTAAAGCGTTGTCGTACCCTCACCTGGACCCTAAACCGTCTCGGTCCCCTAACCCTAACCCTAGCCCGAACCCTAACCCTAACCCTTCCCCGAAGCCTGACCCTCACCCGTCCCCTAATCCTAACCTGTACGCTGACACTAACCCGTGCCCTCACACGAACGCTCCCCCTAAAGCGTTGTCGTACCCTCACCTGGACCCTAAACCGTCCCCGTCCCCTAAACCTAAACCTAGCCCGAAGCCTAACCCTAACCCTTCCCCGAAGCCTGACCCTCACCCGTCCTCTAATCCTAACCCGTAGGCTGACACTAACCCACGCCCTCACACGTACGCTCCCCCTAAAGCGTTGTCGTACCCTCACCTGGACCCTAAACCGTCCCCGTACCCTAACCCTAACCCTAGCACGAACCCTAACCCTAACACTTCCCCGAAGCCTGACCCTCACCCGTCCCCTAATCCTAACCCGCACGCTGACACTAACCCGCGCCCTCACAGGAACGCTCCCCCTAAAGCGTTGTCGTACCCTCACCTGTACCCTGAACCGTCCCCGTCCCCTAACCCTAACCCTAGCACGAACCCTAACCCTAACCCTTCCCCGAAGCCTGACCCTCACCCGTCCCCTAATCCTAACCCGTACGCTGACACTAACCCGCGCCCTCACAGGAACGCTCCCCCTAAAGCGTTGTCGTACCCTCACCTCGACCCTAAACCGTCCCCGTCCCCTAACCCTAACCCTAGCCCGAACCCTAACCCTAACCCTTCCCCGAAGCCTGACCCTCACCCATCCTCTAATCCTAACCGATACGCTAACACTAACCCGCGCCCTCACACGTACGCTCCCCCTAAAGCGTTGTCGTACCCTCACCTGGACCCTAAACCGTCCCCGTCCCCTAACCCTAACCCTAGCCCGAACCCTAACCCTAACCCTTCCCCGAAGCCTGACCCTCACCCGTCCCCTAATCCTAACCCGTACGCTGACACTAACCCGCGCCCTCACACGTACGCTCCCCCTTAAGTGTTGTCGTACCCTCACCTGGACCCTAAACCTTCCCCGTCCCCTAAACCTAACCCTAGCCCAAACCCTAACCCTAACGCTTCCCCGAAGCCTGACCCTCACCAGTCCAATAATCCTAACCCGTACGCTGACACTAACCCGTGCCCTCACACGTACGCTCCCCCTAAAGCGTTGTCGTACCCTCACCTGGACCCTAAACCGTCCCCGTCCCCTAGCCCTAACCCTAACCCTAACCCTTCCCCGAAGCCTGACCCTCACCCGTCCCCTAAACCTAACCCGTACGCTGATACTAACCCGCGCCCTCGCACGTACGCTCCCCCTAAAGCGTTGTCGTACCCTCACCTGGACCCTAAACCGTCCCCGTCCCCTAACCCTAACCCTAGCCCGAACCCTAACCCTAACCCTTCCCCGAAGCCTGACCCTCACCCGTCCCATAATCCTAACCCGTACGCTGACACTAACCCGCGCCCTCACAGGAACGCTCCCCCTAAAGCGTTGTCGTACCCTCACCTCGACCCTAAACCGTCCCTGTCCCCTAACCCTAAACCTAGCCCGAACCCTAACCCTAACCCTTCCCCGAAGCCTGACCCTCACCCGTCCCCTAATCCTAACCCATACGCTAACACTAACCCGCGCCCTCACAAGTACGCTCCCCCTAAAGCGTTGTCGTACCCTCACCTGGACCCTAAACCGTCTCGGTCCCCTAACCCTAACCCTAGCCCGAACCCTAACCCTAACCCTTCCCTGAAGCCTGACCCTCACCCGTCCCCTATTCCTAACCCGTACGCTAACACTAACCCGCACCCTCACACGTACGCTCCCCCTAAAGCATTGTCGTACCCTCACCTGGACCCTAAACGGTCCCCGTCCCCAATCCCTAACCCTAGCCCGATCCCTAACCCTAACCCTGCCCCGAAGCCTGACCCTCACCCGTCCCCTAATCCTAACCCGTACGCTGACACTAACCCGCGCCCTCACAAGAACGCTCCCCCTAAAGCGTTTTCGTACTCTCACCTGGACCCTAAACCGTCCCTGTCCCCTAACCCTAACCCTAGCCCGAACCCTAACCCTAACCCTTCCCCGAAGCCTGACCCTCACCCGTCCCCTAATCCTAACCCGTACGCTGACACTAACCCGTGCCCTCACACGAACGCTCCCCCTAAAGCGTTGTCGTACCCTCACCTGGACCCTAAACCGTCCCCGTCCCCTAAACCTAAGCCTAGCCCGAAGCCTAACCCTAACCCTTCCCCGAAGCCTGACCCTCACCCGTCCTCTAATCCTAACCCGTAGGCTGACACTAACCCACGCCCTCACACGTACGCTCCCCCTAAAGCGTTGTCGTACCCTCACCTGGACCCTAAACCGTCCCCGTCCCCTAACCCTAACCCTAGCACGAACCCTAACCCTAACACTTCCCCGAAGCCTGACCCTCACCCGTCCCCTAATCCTAACCTGCACGCTGACACTAACCCGCGCCCTCACAGGAACGCTCCCCCTAAAGCGTTGTCGTACCCTCACCTGTACCCTAAACCGTCCCCGTCCCCTAACCCTAACCCTAGCACGAACCCTAACCCTAACCCTTCCCCGAAGCCTGACCCTCACCCGTCCCCTAATCCTAACCCGTACGCTGACACTAACCCGCGCCCTCACAGGAACGCTCCCCCTAAAGCGTTGTCGTACCCTCACCTCGACCCTAAACCGTCCCCGTCCCCTAACCCTAACCCTAGCCCGAACCCTAACCCTAACCCTTCCCCGAAGCCTGACCCTCACCCATCCTCTAATCCTAACCGATACGCTAACACTAACCCACGCCCTCACACGTACGTATCCCCTAAAGCGTTGTCGTACCCTCACCTGGACCCTAAACCGTCTCGGACCCCTAACCCTAACCCTAGCCCGAACCCTAACCCTAACCCTTCCCCGAAGCCTGACCCTCACCCGTCCCCTAATCCTAACCCGTACGCTAACACTAACCTGCACCCTCACACTTACGCTCCCCCTAAAGCATTGTCGTACCCTCACCTGGACCCTAAACGGTCCCCGTCCCCTATCGCTAACCCTAGCCCGATTCCTAACCCTAACCCTTCCCCGAAGCCTGACCCTCACCCGTCCCCTAATCCTAACCCGTACGCTAACACTAACCCGCGCCCTCACACGTACGCTCCACCTAAAGTGTTGTCGTACCCTCACCTGGACCCTAAACCGTCCCCGTCCCCTAACCCTAACCCTAGCCCGAACCCTAACCCTAACCTTTCCCCGAAGGCTGACCCTCACCCGTCCCCGAATCCTAACCCGTACACTAACACTAACCCGCGCCCTCACACGTACGCTCCCCATAAAGCGCTGTCGTACCTTCACCTGGACCCTAAACCTTCCCCGTCCCCTAACCCTAACCCTAGCCCGAACCATAACCCTAACCCTTCCGTGATTCCTGACCCTCAGCCGTCCCCTAATCCTAACCTGTACGCTAACAGTAACCCGCGCCCTCACACGTACGCTCCCCCTAAAGCGTTGTCGTACCTTCACCTGGACCCTAATCCGTCCCCGTCCCCTAACCCTAACCCTAGCCCGAAGCCTAACCCTAACCCTTCCCCGAAGCCTGACCCTCACCCGTCCCCTAATCCTAACCCGTACGCTGACACTAACCCGTGCCCTCACACGAACGCTCCCCCTAAAGCGTTGTCGTACCCTCACCTGGACCCTAAACCGTCCCCGTCCCCTAACACTAACCCTAGCCCGAACCCTAACCCTAACCCTTCCCCGAAGCCTGACCCTCACCCGTCCCCTAAACGTAAACCGTACGCTGATACTAACCCGCGCCCTCGCACGTACGCTCCCCCTAAAGTGTTGTCGTACACTCACCTGGACCCTAAACCGTCCCCGTCCCCTAACCCTAACTCTAGCCCGAACCCTAACCCTAACCCTTCCCCGAAGCCTGACCCTCACCCGTCCCATAATCCTAACCCGTACGCTGACACTAACCCGCGCCCTCACAGGAACGCTCCCCCTAAAGCGTTGTCGTACCCTCACCTCGACCCTAAACCGTCCCTGTCCCCTAACCCTAAACCTAGCCCGAACCCTAACCCTAACCCTTCCCCGAAGCCTGACCCTCACCCGTCTCCTAATCCTAACCCATACGCTAACACTAACCCGCGCCCTCACAAGTACGCTCCCCCTAAAGCGTTGTCGTACCCTCACCTGGACCCTAAACCGTCTCGGTCCCCTAACCCTAACCCTAGCCCGAACCCTAACCCTAACCCTTCCCCGAAGCCTGACCCTCACCCGTCCCCTAATCCTAACCTGTACGCTGACACTAACCCGTGCCCTCACACGAACGCTCCCCCTAAAGCGTTGTCGTACCCTCACCTGGACCCTAAACCGTCCCCGTCCCCTAAACCTAAACCTAGCCCGAAGCCTAACCCTAACCCTTCCCCGAAGCCTGACCCTCACCCGTCCTCTAATCCTAACCCGTAGGCTGACACTAACCCACGCCCTCACACGTACGCTCCCCCTAAAGCGTTGTCGTACCCTCACCTGGACCCTAAACCGTCCCCGTCCCCTAACCCTAACCCTAGCACGAACCCTAACCCTAACACTTCCCCGAAGCCTGACCCTCACCCGTCCCCTAATCCTAACCCGCACGCTGACACTAACCCGCGCCCTCACAGGAACGCTCCCCCTAAAGCGTTGTCGTACCCTCACCTGTACCCTAAACCGTCCCCGTCCCCTAACCCTAACCCTAGCACGAACCCTAACCCTAACCCTTCCCCGAAGCCTGACCCTCACCCGTCCCCTAATCCTAACCCGTACGCTGACACTAACCCGCGCCCTCACAGGAACGCTCCCCCTAAAGCGTTGTCGTACCCTCACCTCGACCCTAAACCGTCCCCGTCCCCTAACCCTAACCCTAGCCCGAACCCTAACCCTAACCCTTCCCCGAAGCCTGACCCTCACCCATCCTCTAATCCTAACCGATACGCTAACACTAACCCACGCCCTCACACGTACGTATCCCCTAAAGCGTTGTCGTACCCTCACCTGGACCCTAAACCGTCTCGGACCCCTAACCCTAACCCTAGCCCGAACCCTAACCCTAACCCTTCCCCGAAGCCTGACCCTCACCCGTCCCCTAATCCTAACCCGTACGCTAACACTAACCCGCACCCTCACACGTACGCTCCCCCTAAAGCATTGTCGTACCCTCACCTGGACCCTAAACGGTCCCCGTCCCCTATCGCTAACCCTAGCCCGATCCCTAACCCTAACCCTTCCCCGAAGCCTGACCCTCACCCGTCCCCTAATCCTAACCCGTACGCTAACACTAACCCGCGCCCTCACACGTACGCTCCACCTAAAGTGTTGTCGTACCCTCACCTGGACCCTAAACCGTCCCCGTCCCCTAACCCTAACCCTAGCCCGAACCCTAACCCTAACCTTTCCCCGAAGGCTGACCCTCACCCGTCCCCGAATCCTAACCCGTACGCTAACACTAACCCGCGCCCTCACACGTACGCTCCCCATAAAGCGCTGTCGTACCCTCACCTGGACCCTAAACCTTCCCCGTCCCCTAACCCTAACCCTAGCCCGAACCATAACCCTAACCCTTCCGTGATTCCTGACCCTCAGCCGTCCCCTAATCCTAACCCGTACGCTAACAGTAACCCGCGCCCTCACACGTACGCTCCCCCTAAAGCGTTGTCGTACCTTCACCTGGACCCTAATCCGTCCCCGTCCCCTAACCCTAACCCTAGCCCGAAGCCTAACCCTAACCCTTCCCCGAAGCCTGACCCTCACCCGTCCCCTAATCCTAACCCGTACGCTGACACTAACCCGTGCCCTCACACGAACGCTCCCCCTAAAGCGTTGTCGTACCCTCACCTGGACCCTAAACCGTCCCCGTCCCCTAACACTAACCCTAGCCCGAACCCTAACCCTAACCCTTCCCCGAAGCCTGACCCTCACCCGTCCCCTAAACCTAAACCGTACGCTGATCCTAACCCGCGCCCTCGCACGTACGCTCCCCCTAAAGTGTTGTCGTACACTCACCTGGACCCTAAACCGTCCCCGTCCCCTAACCCTAACCCTAACCCGAACCCTAACCCTAACCCTTCCCCGAAGCCTGACCCTCAACCGTCCCCTAATCCTAACCCGTACGCTAACACTAACCCGCGCCCTCACACGTACGCTCCCCCTAAAGCGTTGTCGTACCCTCACCTGGACCCTAAACCGTCCCCGTCCCCTAACCCTAACCCTAGCCCGAACCCTAACCCTAACCCTTCCCCGAAGCCTGACCCTCACCCGTCCCCTAATCCTAACCCGTACGCTGACATTAACCCGCGCCCTCCCACGAACGCTCCCCCTAAAGCGTTGTCGTACCCTCACCTGGACCCTAAACCGTCCGCGTCCCCTAACCCTAACCCTAGCACGAACCCTAAACCTAACCCTTCCCCGAAGCCTGACCCTCACCCGTCCCCTAATCCTAACCCGTAGGCTGACACTAACCCGCGCCCTCACACGTACGCTCCCCCTAAAGCCTTGTCGTACCCTCACCTGGACCCTAAACCGTCCCCGTCCCCTAACCCTAACCCTAGCACGAACCCTAACCCTAACCCTTCCCCGAAGCTTGACCCTCACCCGTCCCCTAATCCTAACCCGTACGCTAACACTAACCCGCGCCCTCACACGTACGCTCCCCCTAAAGCGTTGTCGTACCCTTACCTGGACCCTAAACCGTCCCCGTCCCCTAACCCTAACCCTAGCCCGAACCCTAACCCTAACCCTTCCCCGAAGCCTGACCCTCACCCGTCCGCTAATCCTAACCCGTACGCTGACACTAACCCGCGCCCTCTCACGTACGCTCCCCCTAAAGCGCTGTCATACCCTCACCTGGACCCTAAACCTTCCCCGTCCCCTAACCCTAACCCTAGCCCGAACCCTAACCCTAACCCTTCCCCAAAGCCTGACCCTCACCCGTCCCCTAATCCTAACCCGTACGCTAACACTAACCCGCGCCCTCACACGTACGCTCCCCCTAAAGCATTGTCGTACCCTCACCTGGACCTTAAACCGTCCCCGTCCCCTAACCCTAACCCTAGCCCGAAGCCTAACCCTAACCCTTCCCTGAAGCCTGACCCTCACCCGTCCCCTAATCCTAACCCGTACGCTGACACTAACCCGCGCCCTCACAGGAACTCTCCCCCTAAAGCGTTGTCGTACCCTCACCTGGACCCTAAACCGTCCCCGTCCCCTAACCCTAACCCTAGCCCGAACCCTAACCCTAACCCTTCCCCGAAGCCTGACCCTCACCCGTCCCCTAATCCTAACTCATACGCTAACACTAACCCGCGCCCTCACACGTACGCTCCCCATAAAGCGCTGTCGTACCCTCACCTGGACCCTAAACCGTCTCGGACCCCTAACCCTAACCCTAGCCCGAACCCTAACCCTAACCCTTCCCCGAAGCCTGACCCTCACCCGTCCCCTAATCCTAACCCGTCCGCTGACACTAACCCGCGCCCTCACACGTATGCTCCCCCTAAAGCGCTATCACACCCTCACCTGGACCCTAAACCTTCCCCGTCCCCTAACCCTAACCCTAGCCCGAACCCTAACCCTAACCCTTCCCCGAAGCCTGACCCTCACCCGTCCCCTAATCCTAACCCGTACGCTGACACTAACCCGCGCCCTCACAGGAACTCTCCCCCTAAAGCGTTGTCGTACCCTCACCTGGACCCTAAACCGTCCCCGTCCCCTAACCCTAACCCTAGCCCGAACCCTAACCCTAACCCTTCCCCGAAGCCTGACCCTCACCCGTCCCCTAATCCTAACTCATACGCTAACACTAACCCGCGCCCTCACACGTACGCTCCCCATAAAGCGCTGTCGTACCCTCACCTGGACCCTAAACCATCTCGGACCCCTAACCCTAACCCTAGCCCGAACCCTAACCCTAACCCTTCCCCGAAGCCTGACCCTCACCCGTCCCCTAATCCTAACCCGTCCGCTGACACTAACCCGCGCCCTCACACGTATGCTCCCCCTAAAGCGCTGTCACACCCTCACCTGGACCCTAAACCTTCCCCTTCCCCTAACCCTAACCCTAGCCCGAACCCTAACCCTAACCCTTCCCCGAAGCCTGACCCTCACCCGTCCCCTAATCCTAACCCGTACGCTAACACTAACCCACGCCCTCACACGTACGCTCCGCCTAAAGCGTTGTCGTACCCTTACCTGGACCCTAAACCGTCCCCGTCCCGTAACCCTAACCCTAGCCCGAACCCTAACCCTAAACCTTCCCCGAAGCCTGACCCTCAGCCGTCCCCTAATCCTAACCCGTACGCTGACACTAACCCGCGCCCTCACACGTACGCTCCCCCTAAAGCGTTGTCGTACCCTCACCTGGACCCTAAACCGTCCCCGTCCCCTAACCCTAACCCTAGCCCGAAGCCTAACCTTAACCCTTCCCTGAAGCCTGACCCTCACCCGTCCCATAATCCTAACCCGTACGCTGACACTAACCCTCGCCCTCACAGGAACGCTCCCCCTAAAGCGTTGTCGTACCCTCACCTCGACCCTAAACCGTCCCCGTCCCCTAACCCTAACCCTAGCCCGAAGCCTAACCCTAACCCTTCCCCGAAGCCTGACCCTCACCCGTCCCCTAATCCTAACCCATACGCTAACACTAACCTGCGCCCTCACACGTACGCTCTCCCTAAAGCGTTGTCGTACCCTCACCTGGACCCTAAACCGTCTCGGACCCCTAACCCTAACCCTAGCCCGAACCCTAACCCTAACCCTTCCCCGAAGCCTGACCCTCACCCGTCCCCTAATCCTAACCCGTACGCTGACATTAACCCGCGCCCTCACACGAACGCTCCCCCTAAAGCGTTGTCGTACCCTCACCTGGACCCTAAACCGTCCCCGTCCCCTAACCCTAACCCGAGCTCGAACCCTAACCCTAACCCTTCCCCGAAGCCTGACCCTCACCCGTCCCCTAACCCTAACCCGTACGCTGACACTAACCCGCGCCCTCACACGTACGCTCCCCCTAAAGCGTTGTCGTACCCTCACCTGGACCTTAAACCGTCCCCGTCCCCTAACCCTAAACCTAGCCCGAAGCCTAACCCTAACCCTTCCCTGAAGCCTGACCCTCACCCGTCCCACAATCCTAACCCGTACGCTGACACTAACCCGCGCCCTCACAGGAACGCTCCCCCTAAAGCGTTGTCGTACCCTCACCTGGACCCTAAACCGTCCCCGTCCCCTAACCCTAACCCTAGCACGAACCCTAACCCTAACCCTTCCCCGAAGCCTGACCCTCACCCGTCCCCTAATCCTAACCCGTAGGCTGACACTAACCCGCGCCCTGACACGTACGCTCCCCCTAAAGCGTTGTCGTACCCTCACCTGGACCTTAAACCGTCCCTGTCCCCTAACCCTAACCCTAGCCCGAAGCCTAACCCTAACCCTTCCCTGAAGCCTGACCCTCACCCGTCCCATAATCCTAACCCGTACGCTGACACTAACCCGCGCCCTCACAGGAACGCTCCCGCTAAAGCGTTGTCGTACCCTCACCTCGACCCTAAACCGTCCCCGTCCCCTAACCCTAACCCTAGCCCGAACCCTAACCCTAACCCTTCCCCGAAGCCTGACCCTCACCCGTCCCCTAATCCTAACTCATACGCTAACACTAACCCGCGCCCTCACACGTACGCTCCCCCTAAAGCGTTGTCGTACCCTCACCTGTACCCTAAACCGTCCCCGTCCCCTAACCCTAACCCTAGCCCGAACCCTAACCCTAACCCTTCCCCGAAGCCTGACCCTCAACCGTCCCCTAATCCTAACCCGTACGCTAACACTAACCCGCGCCCTCACACGTACGCTCCCCCTAAAGCGTTGTCGTACCCTCACCTGGACCCTAAACCGTCCCCGTCCCCTAACCCTAACCCTAGCACGAACCCTAACCCTAACCCTTCCCCGAAGCCTGACCCTCACCCGTCCCCTAATCCTAACCCGTAGGCTGACACTAACCCGCGCCCTGACACGTACGCTCCCCCTAAAGCGTTGTCGTACCCTCACCTGGACCCTAAACCGTCCCCGTCCCCTATCCCTAACCCTAGCACGAACCCTAACCCTAACCCTTCCCCGAAGCTTGACCCTCACCCGTCCCCTAATCCTAACCCGTACGCTAACACTACCCCGCGCCCTCACACGTACGCTCCCCCTAAAGCGTTGTCGTACCCTTACCTGGACCCTAAACCGTCCCCGTCGCCTAACCCTAACCCTAGCCCGAACCCTAACCCTAACCCTTCCCCGAAGCCTGACCCTCACCCGTCCCCTAATCCTAACCCGTACGCTGACACTAACCCGCGCCCTCACACGTACGCTCCCCCTAAAGCGCTGTCATACCCTCACCTGGACCCTAAACCTTCCCCGTCCCCTAACCCTAACCCTAGCCCGAACCCTAACCCTAACCCTTCCCCGAAGCCTGACCCTCACCCGTCCCCTAATCCTAACCCGTACGCTGACACTAACCCGCGCCCTCACACGTACGCTCCCCCTAAAGCGCTGTCATTCCCTCACCTGGACCCTAAACCTTCCCCGTCCCCTAACCCTAACCCTAGCCCGAACCCTAACCCTAACCCTTCCCCGAAGCCTGACCCTCACCCGTCCCCTAATCCTAACCCGTACGCTGACACTAACCCGCGCCCTCACACGTACGCTCCCCCTAAAGCGTTGTCGTACCCTCACCTGGACCTTAAACCGTCCCCGTCCCCTAACCCTAACCCTAGCCAGAAGCCTAACCCTAACCCTAACCCTTCCCTGAAGCCTGACCCTCACCCGTCCCATAATCCTAACCCGTACGCTGACACTAACCCGCGCCCTCACAGGAACGCTCCCCGTAAAGCGTTGTCGTACCCTCACCTCGACCCTAAACCGTCCCCGTCCCCTAACCCTAACCCTAGCCCGAACCCTAACCCTAACCCTTCCCCGAAGCCTGACCCTCACCCGTCCCCTAATCCTAACTCATACGCTAACACTAACCCGCGCCCTCACACGTACGCTCCCCCTAAAGCGTTGTCGTACCCTCACCTGGACCCTAAACCGTCTCGGACCCCTAACCCTAACCCTAGCCCGAACCCTAACCCTAACCCTTCCCCGAAGCCTGACCCTCACCCGTCCCCTAATCCTAACCCGTACGCTAACACTAACCCGCACCCTCACACGTACGCTCCCCCTAAAGCATTGTCGTACCCTCACCTGGACCCTAAACGGTCCCCGTCCCCTATCCCTAACCCTAGCCCGAACCCTAACCCTAACCCTTCCCCGAAGCCTGACCCTCACCCGTCCCCTAATCCTAACTCATACGCTAACACTAACCCGCGCCCTCACACGTACGCTCCACCTAAAGCGTTGTCGTACCCTCACCTGGACCCTAAACCGTCCCCGTCCCCTAACCCTAACCCTAGCCCGAACCCTAACCCTAACCTTTCCCCGAAGGTGACCCTCACCCGTCCCCTAATCCTAACCCGTACGCTGACACTAACCCGCGCCCTCACACGTACGCTCCCCATAAAGCGCTGTCGTACCCTCACCTGGACCCTAAACCTTCCCCGTCCCCTAATCCTAACCCTAGCCCGAACCCTAACCCTAACCCTTCCCCGAAGCCTGACCCTCACCTGTCCCCTAATCCTAACCCGTACGCTAACACTAACCCACGCCCTCACACGTACGCTCCGCCTAAAGCGTTGTCGTACCCTTACCTGGACCCTAAACCGTCCCCGTCCCCTAACCCTAACCCTAGCCCGAACCCTAACCCTAAACCTTCCCCGAAGCCTGACCCTCACCCGTCCCCTAATCCTAACCCGTACGCTGACACTAACCCGCGCCCTCACATGTACGCTCCCCCTAAAGCGTTGTCGTACCCTCACCTGGACCCTGAACCGTCCCCGTCCCCTAACCCTAACCCTAGCCCGAAGCCTAACCCTAATCCTTCCCTGAAGCCTGACCCTCACCCGTCCCATAATCCTAACCCGTACGCTGACACTAACCCTCGCCCTCACAGGAACGCTCCCCCTAAAGCGTTGTCGTACCCTCACCTCGACCCTAAACCGTCCCCGTCCCCTAACCCTAACCCTAGCCCGAACCCTAACCCTAACCCTTCCCCGAAGCCTGACCCTCACCCGTCCCCTAATCCTAACCCATACACTAACACTAACCCGCGCCCTCACACGTACGCTCCCCCTAAAGCGTTGTCGTACCCTCACCTGGACCCTAAACCGTCTCGGTCCCCTAACCCTAACCCTAGCCCGAAACCTAACCCTAACCCTTCCCCGAAGCCTGACCCTCACCCGTCCCCTAATCCTAACCCGTACGCTAACACTAACCCGCACCCTCACACGTACGCTCCCCCTAAAGCATTGTCGTACCTTCACCTGGACCCTAAACGGTCCCCGTCCCCTATCCCTAACCCTAGCCCGATCCCTAACCCTAACCCTTCCTCGAAGTCTGACCCTCACCCGTCCCCTAATCCTAACCCGTACGCTAACACTAACCCGCGCCCTCACACGTACGCTCCACCTAAAGCGTTGTCGTACCCTCACCTGGACCCTAAACCGTCCCCGTCCCCTAACCCTAACCCTAGCCCGAACCCTAACCCTAACCTTTCCCCGAAGGCTGACCCTCACCCGTCCCCTAATCCTAACCCGTACGCTGACACTAACCCGCGCCCTCACACGTACGCTCCCCATAAAGTGCTGTCGTACCCTCACCTGGACCCTAAACCTTCCCCGTCCCCTAACCCTAACCCTAGCCCGAACCATAACCCTAACCCTTCCCTGATTCCTGACCCTCAGCCGTCCCCTAATCCTAACCCGTACGCTAACACTAACCCGCGCCCTCACACGTACGCTCCCCCTAAAACGTTGTCGTACCTTCACCTGGACCCTAAACCGTCCCCGTCCCCTAACCCTAACCCTAGCCCGAAGCCTAACCCTAACCCTTCCCCGAAGCCTGACCCTCACCCGTCCCCTAATCCTAACCCGTACGCTGACACTAACCTGTGCCCTCACACGAACGCTCCCCCTAAAGCGTTGTCGTACCCTCACCTGGACCCTAAACCGTCCCCGTCCCCTAACCCTAACCCTAGCCCGAACCCTAACCCTAACCCTTCCCAGAAGCCTGACCCTCACCCGTCCCCTAAACCTAACCCGTACGCTGATACTAACCCGCGCCCTCGCACGTACGCTCCCCCTAAAGCGTTGTCGTACCCTCACCTGGACCCTAAACCGTCCCCGTCCCCTAACCCTAACCCTAGCCCGAACCCTAACCCTAACCCTTCCCCGAAGCCTGACCCTCAACCGTCCCCTAATCCTAACCCGTACGCTAACACTAACCCGCGCCCTCACACGTACGCTCCCCCTAAAGCGTTGTCGTACCCTCACCTGGACCCTAAACCGTCCCCGTACCCTAACCCTAACCCTAGCCCGAACCCTAACCCTAACCCTTCCCCGAAGCCTGACCCTCACCCGTCCCCTAATCCTAACCCGTACGCTGACACTAACCCGTGCTCTCACACGAACGCTCCCCCTAAAGCGTTGTCGTACCCTCACCTGGACCCTAAACCGTCCCCGTCCCCTAACCCTAACCCTAGCCCGAAGCCTAACCCTAGCCCTTCCCCGAAGCCTGACCCTCACCCGTCCCCTAATCCTAACCCGTAGGCTGACACTAACCCGCGCCCTCACACGTACGCTCCCCCTAAAGCGTTGTCGTACCCTTACCTGGACCCTAAACCGTCCCCGTCCCCTAACCCTAACCCTAGCCCGAACCCTAACCCTAACCCTTCCCCGAAGCCTGACCCTCACCCGTCCGCTAATCCTAACCCGTACGCTGACACTAACCCGCGCCCTCTCACGTACGCTCCCCCTAAAGCGCTGTCGTACCCTCACCTGGACCCTAAACCTTCCCCGTCCCCTAACCCTAACCCTAGCCCGAACCCTAACCCTAACCCTTCCCCGAAGCCTGACCCTCACCCGTCCCCTAATCCTAACCCGTACGCTAACACTAACCCGCGCCCTCACACGTACGCTCCCCCTAAAGCATTGTCGTACCCTCACCTGGACCTTAAACCGTCCCCGTCCCCTAACCCTAACCCTAGCCCGAAGCCTAACCCTAACCCTTCCCCGAAGCCTGACCCTCACCCGTCCCCTAATCCTAACCCGTACGCTGACACTAACCCGCGCCCTCACAGGAACTCTCCCCCTAAAGCGTTGTCGTACCCTCACCTGGACCCTAAACCGTCCCCGTCCCCTAACCCTAACCCTAGCCCGAACCCTAACCCTAACCCTTCCCCGAAGCCTGACCCTCACCCGTCCCCTAATCCTAACTCATACGCTAACACTAACCCGCGCCCTCACACGTACGCTCCCCATAAAGCGCTGTCGTACCCTCACCTGGACCCTAAACCGTCTCGGACCCCTAACCCTAACCCTAGCCCGAACCCTAACCCTAACCCTTCCCCGAAGCCTGACCCTCACCCGTCCCCTAATCCTAACCCGTCCGCTGACACTAACCCGCGCCCTCACACGTATGCTCCCCCTAAAGCGCTATCACACCCTCACCTGGACCCTAAACCTTCCCCGTCCCCTAACCCTAACCCTAGCCCGAACCCTAACCCTAACCCTTCCCCGAAGCCTGACCCTCACCCGTCCCCTAATCCTAACCCGTACGCTAACACTAACCCACGCCCTCACACGTACGCTCCGCCTAAAGCGTTGTCGTACCCTTACCTGGACCCTAAACCGTCCCCGTCCCGTAATCCTAACCCTAGCCCGAACCCTAACCCTAAACCTTCCCCGAAGCCTGACCCTCACCCGTCCCCTAATCCTAACCCGTACGCTGACACTAACCCGCGCCCTCACACGTACGCTCCCCCTAAAGCGTTGTCGTACCCTCACCTGGACCCTAAACCGTCCCCGTCCCCTAACCCTAACCCTAGCCCGAAGCCTAACCTTAACCCTTCCCTGAAGCCTGACCCTCACCCGTCCCATAATCCTAACCCGTACGCTGACACTAACCCTCGCCCTCACAGGAACGCTCCCCCTAAAGCGTTGTCGTACCCTCACCTCGACCCTAAACCGTCCCCGTCCCCTAACCCTAACCCTAGCCCGAAGCCTAACCCTAACCCTTCCCCGAAGCCTGACCCTCACCCGTCCCCTAATCCTAACCCGTACGCTAACACTAACCTGCGCCCTCACACGTACGCTCTCCCTAAAGCGTTGTCGTACCCTCACCTGGACCCTAAACCGTCTCGGACCCCTAACCCTAACCCTAGCCCGAACCCTAACCCTAACCCTTCCCCGAAGCCTGACCCTCACCCGTCCCCTAATCCTAACCCGTACGCTGACATTAACCCGCGCCCTCACACGAACGCTCCCCCTAAAGCGTTGTCGTACCCTCACCTGGACCCTAAACCGTCCCCGTCCCCTAACCCTAACCCTAGCCCGAACCCTAACCCTAACCCTTCTCCGAAGCCTGACCCTCACCCGTCCCCTAATCCTAACCCGTACGCTGACACTAACCCGCGCCCTCTCACGTACGCTCCCCCTAAAGCGCTGTCATACCCTCACCTGGACCCTAAACCTTCCCCGTCCCCTAACCCTAACCCTAGCCCGAACCCTAACCCTAACCCTTCCCCGAAGCCTGACCCTCACCCGTCCCCTAATCCTAACCCGTACGCTAACACTAACCCGCGCCCTCACACGTACGCTCCCCCTAAAGCATTGTCGTACCCTCACCTGGACCTTAAACCGTCCCCGTCCCCTAACCCTAACCCTAGCCCGAAGCCTAACCCTAACCCTTCCCTGAAGCCTGACCCTCACCCGTCCCCTAATCCTAACCCGTACGCTGACACTAACCCGCGCCCTCACAGGAACTCTCCCCCTAAAGCGTTGTCGTACCCTCACCTGGACCCTAAACCGTCCCCGTCCCCTAACCCTAACCCTAGCCCGAACCCTAACCCTAACCCTTCCCCGAAGCCTGACCCTCACCCGTCCCCTAATCCTAACTCATACGCTAACACTAACCCGCGCCCTCACACGTACGCTCCCCATAAAGCGCTGTCGTACCCTCACCTGGACCCTAAACCATCTCGGACCCCTAACCCTAACCCTAGCCCGAACCCTAACCCTAACCCTTCCCCGAAGCCTGACCCTCACCCGTCCCCTAATCCTAACCCGTCCGCTGACACTAACCCGCGCCCTCACACGTATGCTCCCCCTAAAGCGCTGTCACACCCTCACCTGGACCCTAAACCTTCCCCTTCCCCTAACCCTAACCCTAGCCCGAACCCTAACCCTAACCCTTCCCCGAAGCCTGACCCTCACCCGTCCCCTAATCCTAACCCGTACGCTAACACTAACCCACGCCCTCACACGTACGCTCCGCCTAAAGCGTTGTCGTACCCTTACCTGGACCCTAAACCGTCCCCGTCCCGTAACCCTAACCCTAGCCCGAACCCTAACCCTAAACCTTCCCCGAAGCCTGACCCTCAGCCGTCCCCTAATCCTAACCCGTACGCTGACACTAACCCGCGCCCTCACACGTACGCTCCCCCTAAAGCGTTGTCGTACCCTCACCTGGACCCTAAACCGTCCCCGTCCCCTAACCCTAACCCTAGCCCGAAGCCTAACCTTAACCCTTCCCTGAAGCCTGACCCTCACCCGTCCCATAATCCTAACCCGTACGCTGACACTAACCCTCGCCCTCACAGGAACGCTCCCCCTAAAGCGTTGTCGTACCCTCACCTCGACCCTAAACCGTCCCCGTCCCCTAACCCTAACCCTAGCCCGAAGCCTAACCCTAACCCTTCCCCGAAGCCTGACCCTCACCCGTCCCCTAATCCTAACCCATACGCTAACACTAACCTGCGCCCTCACACGTACGCTCTCCCTAAAGCGTTGTCGTACCCTCACCTGGACCCTAAACCGTCTCGGACCCCTAACCCTAACCCTAGCCCGAACCCTAACCCTAACCCTTCCCCGAAGCCTGACCCTCACCCGTCCCCTAATCCTAACCCGTACGCTGACATTAACCCGCGCCCTCACACGAACGCTCCCCCTAAAGCGTTGTCGTACCCTCACCTGGACCCTAAACCGTCCCCGTCCCCTAACCCTAACCCGAGCTCGAACCCTAACCCTAACCCTTCCCCGAAGCCTGACCCTCACCCGTCCCCTAACCCTAACCCGTACGCTGACACTAACCCGCGCCCTCACACGTACGCTCCCCCTAAAGCGTTGTCGTACCCTCACCTGGACCTTAAACCGTCCCCGTCCCCTAACCCTAAACCTAGCCCGAAGCCTAACCCTAACCCTTCCCTGAAGCCTGACCCTCACCCGTCCCACAATCCTAACCCGTACGCTGACACTAACCCGCGCCCTCACAGGAACGCTCCCCCTAAAGCGTTGTCGTACCCTCACCTGGACCCTAAACCGTCCCCGTCCCCTAACCCTAACCCTAGCACGAACCCTAACCCTAACCCTTCCCCGAAGCCTGACCCTCACCCGTCCCCTAATCCTAACCCGTAGGCTGACACTAACCCGCGCCCTGACACGTACGCTCCCCCTAAAGCGTTGTCGTACCCTCACCTGGACCTTAAACCGTCCCTGTCCCCTAACCCTAACCCTAGCCCGAAGCCTAACCCTAACCCTTCCCTGAAGCCTGACCCTCACCCGTCCCATAATCCTAACCCGTACGCTGACACTAACCCGCGCCCTCACAGGAACGCTCCCGCTAAAGCGTTGTCGTACCCTCACCTCGACCCTAAACCGTCCCCGTCCCCTAACCCTAACCCTAGCCCGAACCCTAACCCTAACCCTTCCCCGAAGCCTGACCCTCACCCGTCCCCTAATCCTAACTCATACGCTAACACTAACCCGCGCCCTCACACGTACGCTCCCCCTAAAGCGTTGTCGTACCCTCACCTGTACCCTAAACCGTCCCCGTCCCCTAACCCTAACCCTAGCCCGAACCCTAACCCTAACCCTTCCCCGAAGCCTGACCCTCAACCGTCCCCTAATCCTAACCCGTACGCTAACACTAACCCGCGCCCTCACACGTACGCTCCCCCTAAAGCGTTGTCGTACCCTCACCTGGACCCTAAACCGTCCCCGTCCCCTAACCCTAACCCTAGCACGAACCCTAACCCTAACCCTTCCCCGAAGCCTGACCCTCACCCGTCCCCTAATCCTAACCCGTAGGCTGACACTAACCCGCGCCCTGACACGTACGCTCCCCCTAAAGCGTTGTCGTACCCTCACCTGGACCCTAAACCGTCCCCGTCCCCTATCCCTAACCCTAGCACGAACCCTAACCCTAACCCTTCCCCGAAGCTTGACCCTCACCCGTCCCCTAATCCTAACCCGTACGCTAACACTACCCCGCGCCCTCACACGTACGCTCCCCCTAAAGCGTTGTCGTACCCTTACCTGGACCCTAAACCGTCCCCGTCGCCTAACCCTAACCCTAGCCCGAACCCTAACCCTAACCCTTCCCCGAAGCCTGACCCTCACCCGTCCCCTAATCCTAACCCGTACGCTGACACTAACCCGCGCCCTCACACGTACGCTCCCCCTAAAGCGCTGTCATACCCTCACCTGGACCCTAAACCTTCCCCGTCCCCTAACCCTAACCCTAGCCCGAACCCTAACCCTAACCCTTCCCCGAAGCCTGACCCTCACCCGTCCCCTAATCCTAACCCGTACGCTGACACTAACCCGCGCCCTCACACGTACGCTCCCCCTAAAGCGCTGTCATTCCCTCACCTGGACCCTAAACCTTCCCCGTCCCCTAACCCTAACCCTAGCCCGAACCCTAACCCTAACCCTTCCCCGAAGCCTGACCCTCACCCGTCCCCTAATCCTAACCCGTACGCTGACACTAACCCGCGCCCTCACACGTACGCTCCCCCTAAAGCGTTGTCGTACCCTCACCTGGACCTTAAACCGTCCCCGTCCCCTAACCCTAACCCTAGCCAGAAGCCTAACCCTAACCCTAACCCTTCCCTGAAGCCTGACCCTCACCCGTCCCATAATCCTAACCCGTACGCTGACACTAACCCGCGCCCTCACAGGAACGCTCCCCGTAAAGCGTTGTCGTACCCTCACCTCGACCCTAAACCGTCCCCGTCCCCTAACCCTAACCCTAGCCCGAACCCTAACCCTAACCCTTCCCCGAAGCCTGACCCTCACCCGTCCCCTAATCCTAACTCATACGCTAACACTAACCCGCGCCCTCACACGTACGCTCCCCCTAAAGCGTTGTCGTACCCTCACCTGGACCCTAAACCGTCTCGGACCCCTAACCCTAACCCTAGCCCGAACCCTAACCCTAACCCTTCCCCGAAGCCTGACCCTCACCCGTCCCCTAATCCTAACCCGTACGCTAACACTAACCCGCACCCTCACACGTACGCTCCCCCTAAAGCATTGTCGTACCCTCACCTGGACCCTAAACGGTCCCCGTCCCCTATCCCTAACCCTAGCCCGAACCCTAACCCTAACCCTTCCCCGAAGCCTGACCCTCACCCGTCCCCTAATCCTAACTCATACGCTAACACTAACCCGCGCCCTCACACGTACGCTCCACCTAAAGCGTTGTCGTACCCTCACCTGGACCCTAAACCGTCCCCGTCCCCTAACCCTAACCCTAGCCCGAACCCTAACCCTAACCTTTCCCCGAAGGTGACCCTCACCCGTCCCCTAATCCTAACCCGTACGCTGACACTAACCCGCGCCCTCACACGTACGCTCCCCATAAAGCGCTGTCGTACCCTCACCTGGACCCTAAACCTTCCCCGTCCCCTAATCCTAACCCTAGCCCGAACCCTAACCCTAACCCTTCCCCGAAGCCTGACCCTCACCTGTCCCCTAATCCTAACCCGTACGCTAACACTAACCCACGCCCTCACACGTACGCTCCGCCTAAAGCGTTGTCGTACCCTTACCTGGACCCTAAACCGTCCCCGTCCCCTAACCCTAACCCTAGCCCGAACCCTAACCCTAAACCTTCCCCGAAGCCTGACCCTCACCCGTCCCCTAATCCTAACCCGTACGCTGACACTAACCCGCGCCCTCACATGTACGCTCCCCCTAAAGCGTTGTCGTACCCTCACCTGGACCCTGAACCGTCCCCGTCCCCTAACCCTAACCCTAGCCCGAAGCCTAACCCTAATCCTTCCCTGAAGCCTGACCCTCACCCGTCCCATAATCCTAACCCGTACGCTGACACTAACCCTCGCCCTCACAGGAACGCTCCCCCTAAAGCGTTGTCGTACCCTCACCTCGACCCTAAACCGTCCCCGTCCCCTAACCCTAACCCTAGCCCGAACCCTAACCCTAACCCTTCCCCGAAGCCTGACCCTCACCCGTCCCCTAATCCTAACCCATACACTAACACTAACCCGCGCCCTCACACGTACGCTCCCCCTAAAGCGTTGTCGTACCCTCACCTGGACCCTAAACCGTCTCGGTCCCCTAACCCTAACCCTAGCCCGAAACCTAACCCTAACCCTTCCCCGAAGCCTGACCCTCACCCGTCCCCTAATCCTAACCCGTACGCTAACACTAACCCGCACCCTCACACGTACGCTCCCCCTAAAGCATTGTCGTACCTTCACCTGGACCCTAAACGGTCCCCGTCCCCTATCCCTAACCCTAGCCCGATCCCTAACCCTAACCCTTCCTCGAAGTCTGACCCTCACCCGTCCCCTAATCCTAACCCGTACGCTAACACTAACCCGCGCCCTCACACGTACGCTCCACCTAAAGCGTTGTCGTACCCTCACCTGGACCCTAAACCGTCCCCGTCCCCTAACCCTAACCCTAGCCCGAACCCTAACCCTAACCTTTCCCCGAAGGCTGACCCTCACCCGTCCCCTAATCCTAACCCGTACGCTGACACTAACCCGCGCCCTCACACGTACGCTCCCCATAAAGTGCTGTCGTACCCTCACCTGGACCCTAAACCTTCCCCGTCCCCTAACCCTAACCCTAGCCCGAACCATAACCCTAACCCTTCCCTGATTCCTGACCCTCAGCCGTCCCCTAATCCTAACCCGTACGCTAACACTAACCCGCGCCCTCACACGTACGCTCCCCCTAAAACGTTGTCGTACCTTCACCTGGACCCTAAACCGTCCCCGTCCCCTAACCCTAACCCTAGCCCGAAGCCTAACCCTAACCCTTCCCCGAAGCCTGACCCTCACCCGTCCCCTAATCCTAACCCGTACGCTGACACTAACCTGTGCCCTCACACGAACGCTCCCCCTAAAGCGTTGTCGTACCCTCACCTGGACCCTAAACCGTCCCCGTCCCCTAACCCTAACCCTAGCCCGAACCCTAACCCTAACCCTTCCCAGAAGCCTGACCCTCACCCGTCCCCTAAACCTAACCCGTACGCTGATACTAACCCGCGCCCTCGCACGTACGCTCCCCCTAAAGCGTTGTCGTACCCTCACCTGGACCCTAAACCGTCCCCGTCCCCTAACCCTAACCCTAGCCCGAACCCTAACCCTAACCCTTCCCCGAAGCCTGACCCTCAACCGTCCCCTAATCCTAACCCGTACGCTAACACTAACCCGCGCCCTCACACGTACGCTCCCCCTAAAGCGTTGTCGTACCCTCACCTGGACCCTAAACCGTCCCCGTACCCTAACCCTAACCCTAGCCCGAACCCTAACCCTAACCCTTCCCCGAAGCCTGACCCTCACCCGTCCCCTAATCCTAACCCGTACGCTGACACTAACCCGTGCTCTCACACGAACGCTCCCCCTAAAGCGTTGTCGTACCCTCACCTGGACCCTAAACCGTCCCCGTCCCCTAACCCTAACCCTAGCCCGAAGCCTAACCCTAGCCCTTCCCCGAAGCCTGACCCTCACCCGTCCCCTAATCCTAACCCGTAGGCTGACACTAACCCGCGCCCTCACACGTACGCTCCCCCTAAAGCGTTCTCGTACCTTCACCTGGACCCTAAACCGTCCCCGTCCCCTAACCCTAACCCTAGCCCGAAGCCTAACCCTAACCCTTCCCCGAAGCCTGACCCTCACCCGTCCCCTAATCCTAACCCGTACGCTGACACTAACCCGTGCCCTCACACGAACGCTCCCCCTAAAGCGTTGTCGTACCCTCACCTGGACCCTAAACCGTCCCCGTCCCCTAACCCTAACCCTAGCCCGAACCCTAACCCTAACCCTTCCCCGAAGCCTGACCCTCACCCGTCCCCTAAACCTAACCCGTACGCTGATACTAACCCGCGCCCTCGCACGTACGCTCCCCCTAAAGCGTTCTCGTACCCTCACCTGGACCCTAAACCGTCCCCGTCCCCTAACCCTAACCCTAGCCCGAACCCTAACCCTAACCCTTCCCCGAAGCCTGACCCTCACCCGTCCCCTAATCCTAACCCGTACACTAACACTAACCCGCGCCCTCACACGTACGCTCCCCCTAAAGCGTTGTCGTACCCTCACCTGGACCCTAAACCGTCCCCGTCCCCTAACCCTAACCCTAGCCCGAAGCCTAACCCTAACTCTTCCCCGAAGCCTGACCCTCACCCGTCCCCTAATCCTAACCCTTAGGCTGACACTAACCCGCGCCCTCACACGTACGCTCCCCCTAAAGCGTTGTCGTACCCTCACCTGGACCCTAAACCGTCCCCGTCCCCTAACCCTAACCCTAGCACGAACCCTAA
The DNA here is from genome assembly GCF_964374135.1 of Grampus griseus. Classification (NCBI taxonomy): domain Eukaryota; kingdom Metazoa; phylum Chordata; class Mammalia; order Artiodactyla; family Delphinidae; genus Grampus; species Grampus griseus. The sequence continues at coordinate 62,169 of NW_028132884.1, forward strand.
CCCTGACCCTTCCCCGAAGCCTGACCCTCACCCGTCCCCTAATCCTAACCCGCACGCTGACACTAACCCACGCCCTCACACGTACGCTCCACCTAAAGCGTTGTCGTACCCTCACCTGGACCCTACACCGTCCCCGTCCACTAACCCTAACCCTAGCCCGAACCCTAACCCTAACCTTTCCCCGAAGGCTGACCCTCACCCGTCCCGTAATCCTAACCCGTACGCTGACACTAACCCGCGCCCTCACACGTACGCTCCCCATAAAGCGCTGTCTTACCCTCACCTGGACCCTAAACCTTCCCCGTCCCCTAACCCTAACCCTAGCCCGAACCATAACCCTAACCCTTCGCTGATTTCTGACCCTCAGCCGTCCCCTAATCCTAACCCGTACGCTGACACTAACCCGTGCCCTCACATGAACGCTCCCCCTAAAGCGTTGTCGTACCCTCACCTCGACCCTAAACCGTCCCTGTCCCCTAACCCTAACCCTAGCCCGAACCCTAACCCTAACCCTTCCCCGAAGCCTGACCCTCACCCGTCCCCTAAACCTAACCCGTACGCTGATACTAACCCGCGCCCTCGCACGTACGCTCCCCCTAAAGCGTTGTCGTACCCTCACCTGGACCCTAAACCGTCCCCGTCCCCTAACCCTAACCCTAGCCCGAACCCTAACCCTAACCCTTCCCCGAAGCCTGACCCTCAACCGTCCCCTAATCCTAACCCGTACGCTAACACTAACCCGCGCCCTCACACGTACGCTCCCCCTAAAGCGTTGTCGTACCCTCACCTGGACCCTAAACCGTCCCCGTCCCCTAACCCTAACCCTAGCCCGAAGCCTAACCCTAACCCTTCCCCGAAGCCTGACCCTCACCCGTCCCCTAATCCTAACCCTTAGGCTGACACTAACCCGCGCCCTCACACGTACACTCCCCCTAAAGCGTTGTCGTACCCTCACCTGGACCCTAAACCGTCCCCGTCCCCTAACCCTAACCCTAGCACGAACCCTAACCCTGACCCTTCCCCGAAGCCTGACCCTCACCCGTCCCCTAATCCTAACCCGCACGCTGACACTAACCCACGCCCTCACACGTACGCTCCACCTAAAGCGTTGTCGTACCCTCACCTGGACCCTACACCGTCCCCGTCCACTAACCCTAACCCTAGCCCGAACCCTAACCCTAACCTTTCCCCGAAGGCTGACCCTCACCCGTCCCGTAATCCTAACCCGTACGCTGACACTAACCCGCGCCCTCACACGTACGCTCCCCATAAAGCGCTGTCTTACCCTCACCTGGACCCTAAACCTTCCCCGTCCCCTAACCCTAACCCTAGCCCGAACCATAACCCTAACCCTTCGCTGATTTCTGACCCTCAGCCGTCCCCTAATCCTAACCCGTACGCTGACACTAACCCGTGCCCTCACATGAACGCTCCCCCTAAAGCGTTGTCGTACCCTCACCTCGACCCTAAACCGTCCCTGTCCCCTAACCCTAACCCTAGCCCGAACCCTAACCCTAACCCTTCCCCGAAGCCTGACCCTCACCCGTCCCCTAAACCTAACCCGTACGCTGATACTAACCCGCGCCCTCGCACGTACGCTCCCCCTAAAGCGTTGTCGTACCCTCACCTGGACCCTAAACCGTCCCCGTCCCCTAACCCTAACCCTAGCCCGAACCCTAACCCTAACCCTTCCCCGAAGCCTGACCCTCAACCGTCCCCTAATCCTAACCCGTACGCTAACACTAACCCGCGCCCTCACACGTACGCTCCCCCTAAAGCGTTGTCGTACCCTCACCTGGACCCTAAACCGTCCCCGTCCCCTAACCCTAACCCTAGCCCGAACCCTAACCCTAACCCTTCCCCGAAGCCTGACCCTCACCCGTCCCCTAATCCTAACCCGTACGCTGACATTAACCCGCGCCCTCACACGAACGCTCCCCCTAAAGCGTTGTCGTACCCTCACCTGGACCCTAAACCGTCCCAGTCCCCTAACCCTAACCCTAGCACGAACCCTAACCCTAACCCTTCCCCGAAGCCTGACCCTCACCCGTCCCCTAATCCTAACCCGTAGGCTGACACTAACCCGCGCCCTGACACGTACGCTCCCCCTAAAGCGTTGTCGTACCCTCACCTGGACCTTAAACCGTCCCCGTTCCCTAACCCTAACCCTAGCCCGAAGCCTAACCCTAACCCTTCCCTGAAGCCTGACCCTCACCCGTCCCATAATCCTAACCCGTACGCTGACACTAACCCGCGCCCTCACAGGAATGCTCCCGCTAAAGCGTTGTCGTACCCTCACCTCGACCCTAAACCGTCCCCGTCCCCTAACCCTAACCCTAGCCCGAACCCTAACCCTAACCCTTCCCCGAAGCCTGACCCTCACCCGTCCCCTAATCCTAACTCATACGCTAACACTAACCCGCGCCCTCACACGTACGCTCCCCCTAAAGCGTTGTCGTACCCTCACCTGGACCCTAAACCGTCCCCGTCCCCTAACCCTAACCCTAGCCCGAACCCTAACTCTAACCCTTCCCCGAAGCCTGACCCTCAACCGTCCCCTAATCCTAACCCGTACGCTAACACTAACCCGAGCCCTCACACGTACGCTCCCCCTAAAGTGTTGTCGTACCCTCACCTGGACCCTAAACCGTCCCCGTCCCCTAACCCTAACCCTAGCACGAACCCTAACCCTAACCCTTCCCCGAAGCCTGACCCTCACCCGTCCCCTAATCCTAACCCGTAGGCTGACACTAACCCGCGCCCTGACACGTACGCTCCCCCTAAAGCGTTGTCGTACCCTCACCTGGACCCTAAACCGTCCCCGTCCCCTAACCCTAACCCTAGCACGAACCCTAACCCTAACCCTTCCCCGAAGCTTGACCCTCACCCGTCCCCTAATCCTAACCCATACGCTAACACTACCCCGCGCCCTCACACGTACGCTCCCCCTAAAGCGTTGTCGTACCCTTACCTGGACCCTAAACCGTCCCCATCCCCTAACCCTAACCCTAGCCCGAACCCTAACCCTAACCCTTCCCCGAAGCCTGACCCTCACCCGTCCCCTAATCCTAACCCGTACGCTGACACTAACCCGCGCCCTCACACGTACGCTCCCCCTAAAGCGCTGTCATACCCTCACCTGGACCCTAAACCTTCCCCGTCCCCTAACCCTAACCCTAGCCCGAACCCTAACCCTAACCCTTCCCCGAAGCCTGACCCTCACCCGTCCCCTAATCCTAACCCGTACGCTGACACTAACCCGCGCCCTCACACGTACGCTCCCCCTAAAGCGCTGTCATTCCCTCACCTGGACCCTAAACCTTCCCCGTCCCCTAACCCTAACCCTAGCCCGAACCCTAACCCTAACCCTTCCCCGAAGCCTGACCCTCACCCGTCCCCTAATCCTAACCCGTACGCTGACACTAACCCGCGCCCTCACACGTACGCTCCCCCTAAAGCGTTGTCGTACCCTCACCTGGACCTTAAACCGTCCCCGTCCCCTAACCCTAACCCTAGCCAGAAGCCTAACCCTAACCCTAACCCTTCCCTGAAGCCTGACCCTCACCCGTCCCATAATCCTAACCCGTACGCTGACACTAACCCGCGCCCTCACAGGAACGCTCCCCGTAAAGCGTTGTCGTACCCTCACCTCGACCCTAAACCGTCCCCGTCCCCTAACCCTAACCCTAGCCCGAACCCTAACCCTAACCCTTCCCCGAAGCCTGACCCTCACCCGTCCCCTAATCCTAACTCATACGCTAACACTAACCCGCGCCCTCACACGTACGCTCCCCCTAAAGCGTTGTCGTACCCTCACCTGGACCCTAAACCGTCTCGGACCCCTAACCCTAACCCTAGCCCGAACCCTAACCCTAACCCTTCCCCGAAGCCTGACCCTCACCCGTCCCCTAATCCTAACCCGTACGCTAACACTAACCCGCACCCTCACACGTACGCTCCCCCTAAAGCATTGTCGTACCCTCACCTGGACCCTAAACGGTCCCCGTCCCCTATCCCTAACCCTAGCCCGAACCCTAACCCTAACCCTTCCCCGAAGCCTGACCCTCACCCGTCCCCTAATCCTAACTCATACGCTAACACTAACCCGCGCCCTCACACGTACGCTCCACCTAAAGCGTTGTCGTACCCTCACCTGGACCCTAAACCGTCCCCGTCCCCTAACCCTAACCCTAGCCCGAACCCTAACCCTAACCCTTCCCCGAAGCCTGACCCTCACCCGTCCCCTAATCCTAACCCGTACGCTGACATTAACCCGCGCCCTCACACGAACGCTCCCCCTAAAGCGTTGTCGTACCCTCACCTGGACCCTAAACCGTCCCCGTCCCCTAACCCTAACCCTAGCACGAACCCTAACCCTAACCCTTCCCCGAAGCCTGACCCTCACCCGTCCCCTAATCCTAACCCGTAGGCTGACACTAACCCGCGCCCTGACACGTACGCTCCCCCTAAAGCGTTGTCGTACCCTCACCTGGACCTTAAACAGTCCCTGTCCCCTAACACTAACCCTAGCCCGAAGCCTAACCCTAACCCTTCCCTGAAGCCTGACCCTCACCCGTCCCATAATCCTAACCCGTACGCTGACACTAACCCGCGTCCTCACAGGAAAGCTCCCGCTAAAGCGTTGTCGTACCCTCACCTCGACCCTAAACCGTCCCCGTCCCCTAACCCTAACCCTAGCCCGAACCCTAACCCTAACCCTTCCCCGAAGCCTGACCCTCACCCGTCCCCTAATCCTAACCCGTAGGCTGACACTAACCCGCGCCCTGACACGTACGCTCCCCCTAAAGCGTTGTCGTACCCTCACCTGGACCCTAAACCGTCCCCGTCCCCTAACCCTAACCCTAGCCCGAACCCTAACCCTAACCCTTCCCCGAAGCCTGACCCTCACCCGTCCCCTAATCCTAACCCGTACGCTAACACTAACCCGCGCCCTCACATGTACGCTCCCCCTAAAGCGTTGTCGTACCCTCACCTGGACCCTAAACCGTCCCCGTCCCCTAACCCTCACCCTAGCCCGAAGCCTAACCCTAACTCTTCCCCGAAGCCTGACCCTCACCCGTCCCCTAATCCTAACCCGTAGGCTGACACTAACCCGCGCCCTCACACGTACGCTCCCCCTAAAGCGTTGTCGTACCCTCACCTGGACCCTAAACCGTCCCCGTCCCCTAACCCTAACCCTAGCGCGAACCCTAACCCTGACCCTTCCCCGAAGCCTGACCCTCACCCGTTCCCTAATCCTAACCCGCACGCTGACACTAACTCGCGCCCTCACACGTACGCTCCCCATAAAGCGCTGTCGTACCCTCACCTGGACCCTAAACCTTCCCCGTCCCCTAACCCTAACCCTAGCCCGAACCATAACCCTAACCGTTCCCTGATTCCTGACCCTCAGCCGTCCCCTAATCCTAACCCGTACGCTAACACTAACCCGCGCCGTCACACGTACGCTCCCCCTAAAGCGTTGTCATACCTTCACCTGGACCCTAAACCGTCCCCGTCCCCTAACCCTAACCCTAGCCCGAAGCCTAACCCTAACCCTTCCCCGAAGCCTAACCCTCACCCGTCCCCTAATCCTAACCCGTACGCTGACACTAACCCGTGCCCTCACACGAACGCTCCCCCTAAAGTGTTGTCGTACCCTCACCTGGACCCTAAACCGTCCCCGTCCCCTAACCCTAACCCTAGCCCGAACCCTAACCCTAACCCTTCCCCGAAGCCTGACCCTCACCCGTCCCCTAAACCTAACCCGTACGCTGATACTAACCCGCGCCCTCGCACGTACGCTCCCCCTAAAGCGTTGTCGTACCCTCACCTGGACCCTAAACCGTCCCCGTCCCCTAACCGTAACCCTAGCCCGAACCCTAACCCTAACCCTTCCCCGAAGCCTGACCCTCACCCGTCCCCTAATCCTAACCCGTACGCTAACACTAACCCACGCCCTCACACGTACGCTCCCCCTAAAGCGTTGTCGTACCCTCACCTGGACCCTAAACCGTCCCCGTCCCCTAACCCTAACCCTAGCCCGAAGCCTAACCCTAACTCTTCCCCGAAGCCTGACCCTCACCCGTCCCCTAATCCTAACCCGTAGGCTGACACTAACCCACGCCCTCACACGTACGCTCCCCCTAAAGCGTTGTTGTACCCTCACCTGGACCCTAAACCGTCCCCGTCCCCTAACCCTAACCCTAGCACGAACCCTAACCCTAACCCTTCCCCGAAGCCTGACCCTCACCCGTCCCCTAATCCTAACCCGTAGGCTGACACTAACCCGCGCCCTGACACGTACGCTCCCCCTAAAGCGTTGTCGTACCCTCACCTGGACCTTAAACCGTCCCCGTCCCCTAACACTAACCCTAGCCCGAAGCCTAACCCTAACCCTTCCCTGAAGCCTGACCCTCACCCGTCCCATAATCCTAACCCGTACGCTGACACTAACCCTCGTCCTCACAGGAACGCTCCCGCTAAAGCGTTGTCGTACCCTCACCTCGACCCTAAACCGTCCCCGTCCCCTAACCCTAACCCTAGCCCGAACCCTAACCCTAACCCTTCCCCGAAGCCTGACCCTCACCCGTCCCCTAATCCTAACCCGTACGCTAACACTAACCCGCACCCTCACACGTACGCTCCCCCTAAAGCATTGTCGTACCCTCACCTGGACCCTAAACGGTCCCCGTCCCCTATCCCTAACCCTAGCCCGATCCCTAACCCTAACCCTTCCCCGAAGCCTGACCCTCACCCGTCCCCTAATCCTAACCCGTACGCTAACACTAACCCGCGCCCTCACACGTACGCTCCACCTAAAGCGTTGTCGTACCCTCACCTGGACCGTAAACCGTCCCCGTCCCCTAACCCTAACCCTAGCCCGAACCCTAACCCTAACCTTTCCCCGAAGGCTGACCCTCACCCGTCCCCTAATCCTAACCCGTACGCTGACACTAACCCGCGCCCTCACACGTACGCTCCCCATAAAGTGCTGTCGTACCCTCACCTGGACCCTAAACCGTCCCCGTCCCCTAACCCTAACCCTAGCCCGAACCCTAACCCTAACCCTTCCCTGATTCCTGACCCTTAGCCGTCCCCTAATCCTAACCTGTACGCTAACACTAACCCGCGCCCTCACACGTACGCTCCCCCTAAAACGTTGTCGTACCTTCACCTGGAACCTAAACCGTCCCCGTCCCCTAACCCTAACCCTAGCCCGAAGCCTAACCCTAACCCTTCCCCGAAGCCTGACCCTCACCCGTCCCCTAATCCTAACCCGTAGGCTGACACTAACCCGCGCCCTCACACGTACGCTCCCCCTAAAGCGTTGTCGTACCCTCACCTGGACCCTAAACCCTCCCCGTCCCCTAACCCTAACCCTAGCACGAACCCTAACCCTGACCCTTCCCCGAAGCCTGACCCTCACCCGTCCCCTAATCCTAACCCGCACGCTGACACTAACCCGCGCCCTCACACGTACGCTCCCCATAAAGCGCTGTCGTACCCTCACCTGGACCCTAAACCTTCCCCGTCCCCTAACCCTAACCCTAGCCCGAACCATAACCCTAACCCTTCCCTGCTTCCTGACCCTCAGCCGTCCCCTAATCCTAACCCGTACGCTAACACTAACCCGCGCCCTCACACGTACGCTCCCCCTAAAGCGTTGTCGTACCTTCACCTGGACCCTAAACCGTCCCCGTCCCCTAACCCTAACCCTAGCCCGAAGCCTAACCCTAACCCTTCCCCGAAGCCTGACCCTCACCCGTCCCCTAATCCTAACCCGTACGCTGACACTAACCCGTACCCTCACACGAACGCTCCCCCTAAAGCGTTGTCGTACCCTCACCTGGACCCTAAACCGTCCCCGTCCCCTAACCCTAACCCTAGCCCGAACCCTAACCCTAACCCTTCTCCGAAGCCTGACCCTCACTCGTCCCCTAAACCTAACCCGTATGCTGATACTAACCCGCGCCCTCGCACGTACGCTCCTCCTAAAGCGTTGTCGTACCCTCACCTGGACCCTAAACCGTCCCCGTCCCCTAACCCTAACCCTAGCCCGAACCCTAACCCTAACCCTTCCCCGAAGCCTGACCCTCACCCGTCCCCTAATCCTAACCCGTACGCTAACACTAACCCGCGCCCTCACATGTACGCTCCCCCTAAAGCGTTGTCGTACCCTCACCTGGACCCTAAACCGTCCCCGTCCCCTAACCCTCACCCTAGCCCGAAGCCTAACCCTAACTCTTCCCCGAAGCCTGACCCTCACCCGTCCCCTAATCCTAACCCGTAGGCTGACACTAACCCGCGCCCTCACACGTACGCTCCCCCTAAAGCGTTGTCGTACCCTCACCTGGACCCTAAACCGTCCCCGTCCCCTAACCCTAACCCTAGCACGAACCCTAACCCTGACCCTTCCCCGAAGCCTGACCCTCACCCGTTCCCTAATCCTAACCCGCACGCTGACACTAACTCGCGCCCTCACACGTACGCTCCCCATAAAGCGCTGTCGTACCCTCACCTGGACCCTAAACCTTCCCCGTCCCCTAACCCTAACCCTAGCCCGAACCATAACCCTAACCGTTCCCTGATTCCTGACCCTCAGCCGTCCCCTAATCCTAACCCGTACGCTAACACTAACCCGCGCCGTCACACGTACGCTCCCCCTAAAGCGTTGTCATACCTTCACCTGGACCCTAAACCGTCCCCGTCCCCTAACCCTAACCCTAGCCCGAAGCCTAACCCTAACCCTTCCCCGAAGCCTAACCCTCACCCGTCCCCTAATCCTAACCCGTACGCTGACACTAACCCGTGCCCTCACACGAACGCTCCCCCTAAAGTGTTGTTGTACCCTCACCTGGACCCTAAACCGTCCCCGTCCCCTAACCCTAACCCTAGCCCGAACCCTAACCCTAACCCTTCCCCGAAGCCTGACCCTCACCCGTCCCCTAAACCTAACCCGTACGCTGATACTAACCCGCGCCCTCGCACGTACGCTCCCCCTAAAGCGTTGTCGTACCCTCACCTGGACCCTAAACCGTCCCCGTCCCCTAACCCTAACCCTAGCCCGAACCCTAACCCTAACCCTTCCCCGAAGCCTGACCCTCACCCGTCCCCTAATCCTAACCCGTACGCTAACACTAACCCGCGCCCTCACACGTACGCTCCCCCTAAAGCGTTGTCGTACCCTCACCTGGACCCTAAACCGTCCCCGTCCCCTAACCCTAACCCTAGCCCGAAGCCTAACCCTAACTCTTCCCCGAAGCCTGACCCTCACCCGTCCCCTAATCCTAACCCGTAGGCTGACACTAACCCACGCCCTCACACGTACGCTCCCCCTAAAGCGTTGTTGTACCCTCACCTGGACCCTAAACCGTCCCCGTCCCCTAACCCTAACCCTAGCACGAACCCTAACCCTAACCCTTCCCCGAAGCCTGACCCTCACCCGTCCCCTAATCCTAACCCGTACGCTGACATTAACCCGCGCCCTCACACGAACGCTCCCCCTAAAGCGTTGTCGTACCCTCACCTGGACCCTAAACCGTCCCCGTCACCTAACCCTAACCCGAGCTCGAACCCTAACCCTAACCCTTCCCCGAAGCCTGACCCTCACCCGTCCCCTAACCCTAACCCGTACGCTGACACTAACCCGTGCCCTCACACGAACGCTCCCCCTAAAGCGTTGTCGTACCCTCACCTGGACCCTAAACCGTCCCCGTCCCCTAACACTAACCCTAGCCCGAACCCTAACCCTAACCCTTCCCCGAAGCCTGACCCTCACCCGTCCCCTAAACCTAAACCGTACGCTGATCCTAACCCGCGCCCTCGCACGTACGCTCCCCCTAAAGTGTTGTCGTACACTCACCTGGACCCTAAACCGTCCCCGTCCCCTAACCCTAACCCTAACCCGAACCCTAACCCTAACCCTTCCCCGAAGCCTGACCCTCAACCGTCCCCTAATCCTAACCCGTACGCTAACACTAACCCGCGCCCTCACACGTACGCTCCCCCTAAAGCGTTGTCGTACCCTCACCTGGACCCTAAACCGTCCCCGTCCCCTAACCCTAACCCTAGCCCGAACCCTAACCCTAACCCTTCCCCGAAGCCTGACCCTCACCCGTCCCCTAATCCTAACCCGTACGCTGACATTAACCCGCGCCCTCCCACGAACGCTCCCCCTAAAGCGTTGTCGTACCCTCACCTGGACCCTAAACCGTCCGCGTCCCCTAACCCTAACCCTAGCACGAACCCTAAACCTAACCCTTCCCCGAAGCCTGACCCTCACCCGTCCCCTAATCCTAACCCGTAGGCTGACACTAACCCGCGCCCTCACACGTACGCTCCCCCTAAAGCCTTGTCGTACCCTCACCTGGACCCTAAACCGTCCCCGTCCCCTAACCCTAACCCTAGCACGAACCCTAACCCTAACCCTTCCCCGAAGCTTGACCCTCACCCGTCCCCTAATCCTAACCCGTACGCTAACACTAACCCGCGCCCTCACACGTACGCTCCCCCTAAAGCGTTGTCGTACCCTTACCTGGACCCTAAACCGTCCCCGTCCCCTAACCCTAACCCTAGCCCGAACCCTAACCCTAACCCTTCCCCGAAGCCTGACCCTCACCCGTCCGCTAATCCTAACCCGTACGCTGACACTAACCCGCGCCCTCTCACGTACGCTCCCCCTAAAGCGCTGTCATACCCTCACCTGGACCCTAAACCTTCCCCGTCCCCTAACCCTAACCCTAGCCCGAACCCTAACCCTAACCCTTCCCCAAAGCCTGACCCTCACCCGTCCCCTAATCCTAACCCGTACGCTAACACTAACCCGCGCCCTCACACGTACGCTCCCCCTAAAGCATTGTCGTACCCTCACCTGGACCTTAAACCGTCCCCGTCCCCTAACCCTAACCCTAGCCCGAAGCCTAACCCTAACCCTTCCCTGAAGCCTGACCCTCACCCGTCCCCTAATCCTAACCCGTACGCTGACACTAACCCGCGCCCTCACAGGAACTCTCCCCCTAAAGCGTTGTCGTACCCTCACCTGGACCCTAAACCGTCCCCGTCCCCTAACCCTAACCCTAGCCCGAACCCTAACCCTAACCCTTCCCCGAAGCCTGACCCTCACCCGTCCCCTAATCCTAACTCATACGCTAACACTAACCCGCGCCCTCACACGTACGCTCCCCATAAAGCGCTGTCGTACCCTCACCTGGACCCTAAACCGTCTCGGACCCCTAACCCTAACCCTAGCCCGAACCCTAACCCTAACCCTTCCCCGAAGCCTGACCCTCACCCGTCCCCTAATCCTAACCCGTCCGCTGACACTAACCCGCGCCCTCACACGTATGCTCCCCCTAAAGCGCTATCACACCCTCACCTGGACCCTAAACCTTCCCCGTCCCCTAACCCTAACCCTAGCCCGAACCCTAACCCTAACCCTTCCCCGAAGCCTGACCCTCACCCGTCCCCTAATCCTAACCCGTACGCTAACACTAACCCACGCCCTCACACGTACGCTCCGCCTAAAGCGTTGTCGTACCCTTACCTGGACCCTAAACCGTCCCCGTCCCGTAATCCTAACCCTAGCCCGAACCCTAACCCTAAACCTTCCCCGAAGCCTGACCCTCACCCGTCCCCTAATCCTAACCCGTACGCTGACACTAACCCGCGCCCTCACACGTACGCTCCCCCTAAAGCGTTGTCGTACCCTCACCTGGACCCTAAACCGTCCCCGTCCCCTAACCCTAACCCTAGCCCGAAGCCTAACCTTAACCCTTCCCTGAAGCCTGACCCTCACCCGTCCCATAATCCTAACCCGTACGCTGACACTAACCCTCGCCCTCACAGGAACGCTCCCCCTAAAGCGTTGTCGTACCCTCACCTCGACCCTAAACCGTCCCCGTCCCCTAACCCTAACCCTAGCCCGAAGCCTAACCCTAACCCTTCCCCGAAGCCTGACCCTCACCCGTCCCCTAATCCTAACCCATACGCTAACACTAACCTGCGCCCTCACACGTACGCTCTCCCTAAAGCGTTGTCGTACCCTCACCTGGACCCTAAACCGTCTCGGACCCCTAACCCTAACCCTAGCCCGAACCCTAACCCTAACCCTTCCCCGAAGCCTGACCCTCACCCGTCCCCTAATCCTAACCCGTACGCTGACATTAACCCGCGCCCTCACACGAACGCTCCCCCTAAAGCGTTGTCGTACCCTCACCTGGACCCTAAACCGTCCCCGTCCCCTAACCCTAACCCTAGCCCGAACCCTAACCCTAACCCTTCTCCGAAGCCTGACCCTCACCCGTCCCCTAATCCTAACCCGTACGCTGACACTAACCCGCGCCCTCTCACGTACGCTCCCCCTAAAGCGCTGTCATACCCTCACCTGGACCCTAAACCTTCCCCGTCCCCTAACCCTAACCCTAGCCCGAACCCTAACCCTAACCCTTCCCCGAAGCCTGACCCTCACCCGTCCCCTAATCCTAACCCGTACGCTAACACTAACCCGCGCCCTCACACGTACGCTCCCCCTAAAGCATTGTCGTACCCTCACCTGGACCTTAAACCGTCCCCGTCCCCTAACCCTAACCCTAGCCCGAAGCCTAACCCTAACCCTTCCCTGAAGCCTGACCCTCACCCGTCCCCTAATCCTAACCCGTACGCTGACACTAACCCGCGCCCTCACAGGAACTCTCCCCCTAAAGCGTTGTCGTACCCTCACCTGGACCCTAAACCGTCCCCGTCCCCTAACCCTAACCCTAGCCCGAACCCTAACCCTAACCCTTCCCCGAAGCCTGACCCTCACCCGTCCCCTAATCCTAACTCATACGCTAACACTAACCCGCGCCCTCACACGTACGCTCCCCATAAAGCGCTGTCGTACCCTCACCTGGACCCTAAACCATCTCGGACCCCTAACCCTAACCCTAGCCCGAACCCTAACCCTAACCCTTCCCCGAAGCCTGACCCTCACCCGTCCCCTAATCCTAACCCGTCCGCTGACACTAACCCGCGCCCTCACACGTATGCTCCCCCTAAAGCGCTGTCACACCCTCACCTGGACCCTAAACCTTCCCCTTCCCCTAACCCTAACCCTAGCCCGAACCCTAACCCTAACCCTTCCCCGAAGCCTGACCCTCACCCGTCCCCTAATCCTAACCCGTACGCTAACACTAACCCACGCCCTCACACGTACGCTCCGCCTAAAGCGTTGTCGTACCCTTACCTGGACCCTAAACCGTCCCCGTCCCGTAACCCTAACCCTAGCCCGAACCCTAACCCTAAACCTTCCCCGAAGCCTGACCCTCAGCCGTCCCCTAATCCTAACCCGTACGCTGACACTAACCCGCGCCCTCACACGTACGCTCCCCCTAAAGCGTTGTCGTACCCTCACCTGGACCCTAAACCGTCCCCGTCCCCTAACCCTAACCCTAGCCCGAAGCCTAACCTTAACCCTTCCCTGAAGCCTGACCCTCACCCGTCCCATAATCCTAACCCGTACGCTGACACTAACCCTCGCCCTCACAGGAACGCTCCCCCTAAAGCGTTGTCGTACCCTCACCTCGACCCTAAACCGTCCCCGTCCCCTAACCCTAACCCTAGCCCGAAGCCTAACCCTAACCCTTCCCCGAAGCCTGACCCTCACCCGTCCCCTAATCCTAACCCATACGCTAACACTAACCTGCGCCCTCACACGTACGCTCTCCCTAAAGCGTTGTCGTACCCTCACCTGGACCCTAAACCGTCTCGGACCCCTAACCCTAACCCTAGCCCGAACCCTAACCCTAACCCTTCCCCGAAGCCTGACCCTCACCCGTCCCCTAATCCTAACCCGTACGCTGACATTAACCCGCGCCCTCACACGAACGCTCCCCCTAAAGCGTTGTCGTACCCTCACCTGGACCCTAAACCGTCCCCGTCCCCTAACCCTAACCCGAGCTCGAACCCTAACCCTAACCCTTCCCCGAAGCCTGACCCTCACCCGTCCCCTAACCCTAACCCGTACGCTGACACTAACCCGCGCCCTCACACGTACGCTCCCCCTAAAGCGTTGTCGTACCCTCACCTGGACCTTAAACCGTCCCCGTCCCCTAACCCTAAACCTAGCCCGAAGCCTAACCCTAACCCTTCCCTGAAGCCTGACCCTCACCCGTCCCACAATCCTAACCCGTACGCTGACACTAACCCGCGCCCTCACAGGAACGCTCCCCCTAAAGCGTTGTCGTACCCTCACCTGGACCCTAAACCGTCCCCGTCCCCTAACCCTAACCCTAGCACGAACCCTAACCCTAACCCTTCCCCGAAGCCTGACCCTCACCCGTCCCCTAATCCTAACCCGTAGGCTGACACTAACCCGCGCCCTGACACGTACGCTCCCCCTAAAGCGTTGTCGTACCCTCACCTGGACCTTAAACCGTCCCTGTCCCCTAACCCTAACCCTAGCCCGAAGCCTAACCCTAACCCTTCCCTGAAGCCTGACCCTCACCCGTCCCATAATCCTAACCCGTACGCTGACACTAACCCGCGCCCTCACAGGAACGCTCCCGCTAAAGCGTTGTCGTACCCTCACCTCGACCCTAAACCGTCCCCGTCCCCTAACCCTAACCCTAGCCCGAACCCTAACCCTAACCCTTCCCCGAAGCCTGACCCTCACCCGTCCCCTAATCCTAACTCATACGCTAACACTAACCCGCGCCCTCACACGTACGCTCCCCCTAAAGCGTTGTCGTACCCTCACCTGTACCCTAAACCGTCCCCGTCCCCTAACCCTAACCCTAGCCCGAACCCTAACCCTAACCCTTCCCCGAAGCCTGACCCTCAACCGTCCCCTAATCCTAACCCGTACGCTAACACTAACCCGCGCCCTCACACGTACGCTCCCCCTAAAGCGTTGTCGTACCCTCACCTGGACCCTAAACCGTCCCCGTCCCCTAACCCTAACCCTAGCACGAACCCTAACCCTAACCCTTCCCCGAAGCCTGACCCTCACCCGTCCCCTAATCCTAACCCGTAGGCTGACACTAACCCGCGCCCTGACACGTACGCTCCCCCTAAAGCGTTGTCGTACCCTCACCTGGACCCTAAACCGTCCCCGTCCCCTATCCCTAACCCTAGCACGAACCCTAACCCTAACCCTTCCCCGAAGCTTGACCCTCACCCGTCCCCTAATCCTAACCCGTACGCTAACACTACCCCGCGCCCTCACACGTACGCTCCCCCTAAAGCGTTGTCGTACCCTTACCTGGACCCTAAACCGTCCCCGTCCCCTAACCCTAACCCTAGCCCGAACCCTAACCCTAACCCTTCCCCGAAGCCTGACCCTCACCCGTCCCCTAATCCTAACCCGTACGCTGACACTAACCCGCGCCCTCACACGTACGCTCCCCCTAAAGCGCTGTCATACCCTCACCTGGACCCTAAACCTTCCCCGTCCCCTAACCCTAACCCTAGCCCGAACCCTAACCCTAACCCTTCCCCGAAGCCTGACCCTCACCCGTCCCCTAATCCTAACCCGTACGCTGACACTAACCCGCGCCCTCACACGTACGCTCCCCCTAAAGCGCTGTCATTCCCTCACCTGGACCCTAAACCTTCCCCGTCCCCTAACCCTAACCCTAGCCCGAACCCTAACCCTAACCCTTCCCCGAAGCCTGACCCTCACCCGTCCCCTAATCCTAACCCGTACGCTGACACTAACCCGCGCCCTCACACGTACGCTCCCCCTAAAGCGTTGTCGTACCCTCACCTGGACCTTAAACCGTCCCCGTCCCCTAACCCTAACCCTAGCCAGAAGCCTAACCCTAACCCTAACCCTTCCCTGAAGCCTGACCCTCACCCGTCCCATAATCCTAACCCGTACGCTGACACTAACCCGCGCCCTCACAGGAACGCTCCCCGTAAAGCGTTGTCGTACCCTCACCTCGACCCTAAACCGTCCCCGTCCCCTAACCCTAACCCTAGCCCGAACCCTAACCCTAACCCTTCCCCGAAGCCTGACCCTCACCCGTCCCCTAATCCTAACTCATACGCTAACACTAACCCGCGCCCTCACACGTACGCTCCCCCTAAAGCGTTGTCGTACCCTCACCTGGACCCTAAACCGTCTCGGACCCCTAACCCTAACCCTAGCCCGAACCCTAACCCTAACCCTTCCCCGAAGCCTGACCCTCACCCGTCCCCTAATCCTAACCCGTACGCTAACACTAACCCGCACCCTCACACGTACGCTCCCCCTAAAGCATTGTCGTACCCTCACCTGGACCCTAAACGGTCCCCGTCCCCTATCCCTAACCCTAGCCCGAACCCTAACCCTAACCCTTCCCCGAAGCCTGACCCTCACCCGTCCCCTAATCCTAACTCATACGCTAACACTAACCCGCGCCCTCACACGTACGCTCCACCTAAAGCGTTGTCGTACCCTCACCTGGACCCTAAACCGTCCCCGTCCCCTAACCCTAACCCTAGCCCGAACCCTAACCCTAACCTTTCCCCGAAGGTGACCCTCACCCGTCCCCTAATCCTAACCCGTACGCTGACACTAACCCGCGCCCTCACACGTACGCTCCCCATAAAGCGCTGTCGTACCCTCACCTGGACCCTAAACCTTCCCCGTCCCCTAATCCTAACCCTAGCCCGAACCCTAACCCTAACCCTTCCCCGAAGCCTGACCCTCACCTGTCCCCTAATCCTAACCCGTACGCTAACACTAACCCACGCCCTCACACGTACGCTCCGCCTAAAGCGTTGTCGTACCCTTACCTGGACCCTAAACCGTCCCCGTCCCCTAACCCTAACCCTAGCCCGAACCCTAACCCTAAACCTTCCCCGAAGCCTGACCCTCACCCGTCCCCTAATCCTAACCCGTACGCTGACACTAACCCGCGCCCTCACATGTACGCTCCCCCTAAAGCGTTGTCGTACCCTCACCTGGACCCTGAACCGTCCCCGTCCCCTAACCCTAACCCTAGCCCGAAGCCTAACCCTAATCCTTCCCTGAAGCCTGACCCTCACCCGTCCCATAATCCTAACCCGTACGCTGACACTAACCCTCGCCCTCACAGGAACGCTCCCCCTAAAGCGTTGTCGTACCCTCACCTCGACCCTAAACCGTCCCCGTCCCCTAACCCTAACCCTAGCCCGAACCCTAACCCTAACCCTTCCCCGAAGCCTGACCCTCACCCGTCCCCTAATCCTAACCCATACGCTAACACTAACCCGCGCCCTCACACGTACGCTCCCCCTAAAGCGTTGTCGTACCCTCACCTGGACCCTAAACCGTCTCGGTCCCCTAACCCTAACCCTAGCCCGAAACCTAACCCTAACCCTTCCCCGAAGCCTGACCCTCACCCGTCCCCTAATCCTAACCCGTACGCTAACACTAACCCGCACCCTCACACGTACGCTCCCCCTAAAGCATTGTCGTACCTTCACCTGGACCCTAAACGGTCCCCGTCCCCTATCCCTAACCCTAGCCCGATCCCTAACCCTAACCCTTCCTCGAAGTCTGACCCTCACCCGTCCCCTAATCCTAACCCGTACGCTAACACTAACCCGCGCCCTCACACGTACGCTCCACCTAAAGCGTTGTCGTACCCTCACCTGGACCCTAAACCGTCCCCGTCCCCTAACCCTAACCCTAGCCCGAACCCTAACCCTAACCTTTCCCCGAAGGCTGACCCTCACCCGTCCCCTAATCCTAACCCGTACGCTGACACTAACCCGCGCCCTCACACGTACGCTCCCCATAAAGTGCTGTCGTACCCTCACCTGGACCCTAAACCTTCCCCGTCCCCTAACCCTAACCCTAGCCCGAACCATAACCCTAACCCTTCCCTGATTCCTGACCCTCAGCCGTCCCCTAATCCTAACCCGTACGCTAACACTAACCCGCGCCCTCACACGTACGCTCCCCCTAAAACGTTGTCGTACCTTCACCTGGACCCTAAACCGTCCCCGTCCCCTAACCCTAACCCTAGCCCGAAGCCTAACCCTAACCCTTCCCCGAAGCCTGACCCTCACCCGTCCCCTAATCCTAACCCGTACGCTGACACTAACCTGTGCCCTCACACGAACGCTCCCCCTAAAGCGTTGTCGTACCCTCACCTGGACCCTAAACCGTCCCCGTCCCCTAACCCTAACCCTAGCCCGAACCCTAACCCTAACCCTTCCCAGAAGCCTGACCCTCACCCGTCCCCTAAACCTAACCCGTACGCTGATACTAACCCGCGCCCTCGCACGTACGCTCCCCCTAAAGCGTTGTCGTACCCTCACCTGGACCCTAAACCGTCCCCGTCCCCTAACCCTAACCCTAGCCCGAACCCTAACCCTAACCCTTCCCCGAAGCCTGACCCTCAACCGTCCCCTAATCCTAACCCGTACGCTAACACTAACCCGCGCCCTCACACGTACGCTCCCCCTAAAGCGTTGTCGTACCCTCACCTGGACCCTAAACCGTCCCCGTACCCTAACCCTAACCCTAGCCCGAACCCTAACCCTAACCCTTCCCCGAAGCCTGACCCTCACCCGTCCCCTAATCCTAACCCGTACGCTGACACTAACCCGTGCTCTCACACGAACGCTCCCCCTAAAGCGTTGTCGTACCCTCACCTGGACCCTAAACCGTCCCCGTCCCCTAACCCTAACCCTAGCCCGAAGCCTAACCCTAGCCCTTCCCCGAAGCCTGACCCTCACCCGTCCCCTAATCCTAACCCGTAGGCTGACACTAACCCGCGCCCTCACACGTACGCTCCCCCTAAAGCGTTCTCGTACCTTCACCTGGACCCTAAACCGTCCCCGTCCCCTAACCCTAACCCTAGCCCGAAGCCTAACCCTAACCCTTCCCCGAAGCCTGACCCTCACCCGTCCCCTAATCCTAACCCGTACGCTGACACTAACCCGTGCCCTCACACGAACGCTCCCCCTAAAGCGTTGTCGTACCCTCACCTGGACCCTAAACCGTCCCCGTCCCCTAACCCTAACCCTAGCCCGAACCCTAACCCTAACCCTTCCCCGAAGCCTGACCCTCACCCGTCCCCTAAACCTAACCCGTACGCTGATACTAACCCGCGCCCTCGCACGTACGCTCCCCCTAAAGCGTTCTCGTACCCTCACCTGGACCCTAAACCGTCCCCGTCCCCTAACCCTAACCCTAGCCCGAACCCTAACCCTAACCCTTCCCCGAAGCCTGACCCTCACCCGTCCCCTAATCCTAACCCGTACACTAACACTAACCCGCGCCCTCACACGTACGCTCCCCCTAAAGCGTTGTCGTACCCTCACCTGGACCCTAAACCGTCCCCGTCCCCTAACCCTAACCCTAGCCCGAAGCCTAACCCTAACTCTTCCCCGAAGCCTGACCCTCACCCGTCCCCTAATCCTAACCCTTAGGCTGACACTAACCCGCGCCCTCACACGTACGCTCCCCCTAAAGCGTTGTCGTACCCTCACCTGGACCCTAAACCGTCCCCGTCCCCTAACCCTAACCCTAGCACGAACCCTAACCCTGACCCTTCCCCGAAGCCTGACCCTCACCCGTCCCCTAATCCTAACCCGCACGCTGACACTAACCCACGCCCTCACACGTACGCTCCACCTAAAGCGTTGTCGTACCCTCACCTGGACCCTACACCGTCCCCGTCCACTAACCCTAACCCTAGCCCGAACCCTAACCCTAACCTTTCCCCGAAGGCTGACCCTCACCCGTCCCGTAATCCTAACCCGTACGCTGACACTAACCCGCGCCCTCACACGTACGCTCCCCATAAAGCGCTGTCTTACCCTCACCTGGACCCTAAACCTTCCCCGTCCCCTAACCCTAACCCTAGCCCGAACCATAACCCTAACCCTTCGCTGATTTCTGACCCTCAGCCGTCCCCTAATCCTAACCCGTACGCTGACACTAACCCGTGCCCTCACATGAACGCTCCCCCTAAAGCGTTGTCGTACCCTCACCTCGACCCTAAACCGTCCCTGTCCCCTAACCCTAACCCTAGCCCGAACCCTAACCCTAACCCTTCCCCGAAGCCTGACCCTCACCCGTCCCCTAAACCTAACCCGTACGCTGATACTAACCCGCGCCCTCGCACGTACGCTCCCCCTAAAGCGTTGTCGTACCCTCACCTGGACCCTAAACCGTCCCCGTCCCCTAACCCTAACCCTAGCCCGAACCCTAACCCTAACCCTTCCCCGAAGCCTGACCCTCAACCGTCCCCTAATCCTAACCCGTACGCTAACACTAACCCGCGCCCTCACACGTACGCTCCCCCTAAAGCGTTGTCGTACCCTCACCTGGACCCTAAACCGTCCCCGTCCCCTAACCCTAACCCTAGCCCGAAGCCTAACCCTAACCCTTCCCCGAAGCCTGACCCTCACCCGTCCCCTAATCCTAACCCTTAGGCTGACACTAACCCGCGCCCTCACACGTACGCTCCCCCTAAAGCGTTGTCGTACCCTCACCTGGACCCTAAACCGTCCCCGTCCCCTAACCCTAACCCTAGCACGAACCCTAACCCTGACCCTTCCCCGAAGCCTGACCCTCACCCGTCCCCTAATCCTAACCCGCACGCTGACACTAACCCACGCCCTCACACGTACGCTCCACCTAAAGCGTTGTCGTACCCTCACCTGGACCCTACACCGTCCCCGTCCACTAACCCTAACCCTAGCCCGAACCCTAACCCTAACCTTTCCCCGAAGGCTGACCCTCACCCGTCCCGTAATCCTAACCCGTACGCTGACACTAACCCGCGCCCTCACACGTACGCTCCCCATAAAGCGCTGTCTTACCCTCACCTGGACCCTAAACCTTCCCCGTCCCCTAACCCTAACCCTAGCCCGAACCATAACCCTAACCCTTCGCTGATTTCTGACCCTCAGCCGTCCCCTAATCCTAACCCGTACGCTGACACTAACCCGTGCCCTCACATGAACGCTCCCCCTAAAGCGTTGTCGTACCCTCACCTCGACCCTAAACCGTCCCTGTCCCCTAACCCTAACCCTAGCCCGAACCCTAACCCTAACCCTTCCCCGAAGCCTGACCCTCACCCGTCCCCTAAACCTAACCCGTACGCTGATACTAACCCGCGCCCTCGCACGTACGCTCCCCCTAAAGCGTTGTCGTACCCTCACCTGGACCCTAAACCGTCCCCGTCCCCTAACCCTAACCCTAGCCCGAACCCTAACCCTAACCCTTCCCCGAAGCCTGACCCTCAACCGTCCCCTAATCCTAACCCGTACGCTAACACTAACCCGCGCCCTCACACGTACGCTCCCCCTAAAGCGTTGTCGTACCCTCACCTGGACCCTAAACCGTCCCCGTCCCCTAACCCTAACCCTAGCCCGAACCCTAACCCTAACCCTTCCCCGAAGCCTGACCCTCACCCGTCCCCTAATCCTAACCCGTACGCTGACATTAACCCGCGCCCTCACACGAACGCTCCCCCTAAAGCGTTGTCGTACCCTCACCTGGACCCTAAACCGTCCCAGTCCCCTAACCCTAACCCTAGCACGAACCCTAACCCTAACCCTTCCCCGAAGCCTGACCCTCACCCGTCCCCTAATCCTAACCCGTAGGCTGACACTAACCCGCGCCCTGACACGTACGCTCCCCCTAAAGCGTTGTCGTACCCTCACCTGGACCTTAAACCGTCCCCGTTCCCTAACCCTAACCCTAGCCCGAAGCCTAACCCTAACCCTTCCCTGAAGCCTGACCCTCACCCGTCCCATAATCCTAACCCGTACGCTGACACTAACCCGCGCCCTCACAGGAATGCTCCCGCTAAAGCGTTGTCGTACCCTCACCTCGACCCTAAACCATCCCCGTCCCCTAACCCTAACCCTAGCCCGAACCCTAACCCTAACCCTTCCCCGAAGCCTGACCCTCACCCGTCCCCTAATCCTAACTCATACGCTAACACTAACCCGCGCCCTCACACGTACGCTCCCCCTAAAGCGTTGTCGTACCCTCACCTGGACCCTAAACCGTCCCCGTCCCCTAACCCTAACCCTAGCCCGAACCCTAACTCTAACCCTTCCCCGAAGCCTGACCCTCAACCGTCCCCTAATCCTAACCCGTACGCTAACACTAACCCGAGCCCTCACACGTACGCTCCCCCTAAAGTGTTGTCGTACCCTCACCTGGACCCTAAACCGTCCCCGTCCCCTAACCCTAACCCTAGCACGAACCCTAACCCTAACCCTTCCCCGAAGCCTGACCCTCACCCGTCCCCTAATCCTAACCCGTAGGCTGACACTAACCCGCGCCCTGACACGTACGCTCCCCCTAAAGCGTTGTCGTACCCTCACCTGGACCCTAAACCGTCCCCGTCCCCTAACCCTAACCCTAGCACGAACCCTAACCCTAACCCTTCCCCGAAGCTTGACCCTCACCCGTCCCCTAATCCTAACCCATACGCTAACACTACCCCGCGCCCTCACACGTACGCTCCCCCTAAAGCGTTGTCGTACCCTTACCTGGACCCTAAACCGTCCCCATCCCCTAACCCTAACCCTAGCCCGAACCCTAACCCTAACCCTTCCCCGAAGCCTGACCCTCACCCGTCCCCTAATCCTAACCCGTACGCTGACACTAACCCGCGCCCTCACACGTACGCTCCCCCTAAAGCGCTGTCATACCCTCACCTGGACCCTAAACCTTCCCCGTCCCCTAACCCTAACCCTAGCCCGAACCCTAACCCTAACCCTTCCCCGAAGCCTGACCCTCACCCGTCCCCTAATCCTAACCCGTACGCTGACACTAACCCGCGCCCTCACACGTACGCTCCCCCTAAAGCGCTGTCATTCCCTCACCTGGACCCTAAACCTTCCCCGTCCCCTAACCCTAACCCTAGCCCGAACCCTAACCCTAACCCTTCCCCGAAGCCTGACCCTCACCCGTCCCCTAATCCTAACCCGTACGCTGACACTAACCCGCGCCCTCACACGTACGCTCCCCCTAAAGCGTTGTCGTACCCTCACCTGGACCTTAAACCGTCCCCGTCCCCTAACCCTAACCCTAGCCAGAAGCCTAACCCTAACCCTAACCCTTCCCTGAAGCCTGACCCTCACCCGTCCCATAATCCTAACCCGTACGCTGACACTAACCCGCGCCCTCACAGGAACGCTCCCCGTAAAGCGTTGTCGTACCCTCACCTCGACCCTAAACCGTCCCCGTCCCCTAACCCTAACCCTAGCCCGAACCCTAACCCTAACCCTTCCCCGAAGCCTGACCCTCACCCGTCCCCTAATCCTAACTCATACGCTAACACTAACCCGCGCCCTCACACGTACGCTCCCCCTAAAGCGTTGTCGTACCCTCACCTGGACCCTAAACCGTCTCGGACCCCTAACCCTAACCCTAGCCCGAACCCTAACCCTAACCCTTCCCCGAAGCCTGACCCTCACCCGTCCCCTAATCCTAACCCGTACGCTAACACTAACCCGCACCCTCACACGTACGCTCCCCCTAAAGCATTGTCGTACCCTCACCTGGACCCTAAACGGTCCCCGTCCCCTATCCCTAACCCTAGCCCGAACCCTAACCCTAACCCTTCCCCGAAGCCTGACCCTCACCCGTCCCCTAATCCTAACTCATACGCTAACACTAACCCGCGCCCTCACACGTACGCTCCACCTAAAGCGTTGTCGTACCCTCACCTGGAACCTAAACCGTCCCCGTCCCCTAACCCTAACCCTAGCCCGAACCCTAACCCTAACCTTTCCCCGAAGGTGACCCTCACCCGTCCCCTAATCCTAACCCGTATGCTGACACTAACCCGCGCCCTCACATGTACGCTCCCCATAAAGCGCTGTCGTACCCTCACCTGGACCCTAAACCTTCCCCGTCCCCTAATCCTAACCCTAGCCCGAACCCTAACCCTAACCCTTCCCCGAAGCCTGACCCTCACCCGTCCCCTAATCCTAACCCGTACGCTAACACTAACCCGCGCCCTCACACGTACGCTCCGCCTAAAGCGTTGTCGTACCCTTACCTGGACCCTAAACCGTCCCCGTCCCCTAACCCTAACCCTAGCCCGAACCATAACCCTAACCCTTCCCTGATTTCTGACCCTCAGCCGTCCCCTAATCCTAACCCGTACGCTGACACTAACCCGTGCCCTCACACGAACGCTCCCCCTAAAGCGTTGTCGTACCCTCACCTCGACCCTAAACCGTCCCTGTCCCCTAACCCTAACCCTAGCCCGAACCCTAACCCTAACCCTTCCCCGAAGCCTGACCCTCACCCGTCCCCTAAACCTAACCCGTACGCTGATACTAACCCGCGCCCTCGCACGTACGCTCCCCCTAAAGCGTTGTCGTACCCTCACCTGGACCCTAAACCGTCCCCGTCCCCTAACCCTAACCCTAGCCCGAACCCTAACCCTAACCCTTCCCCGAAGCCTGACCCTCAACCGTCCCCTAATCCTAACCCGTACGCTAACACTAACCCGCGCCCTCACACGTACGCTCCCCCTAAATCGTTGTCGTACCCTCACCTGGACCCTAAACCGTCCCCTAACCCTAACCCTAACCCTAGCCCGAACCCTAACCCTAACCCTTCCCCGAAGCCTGACCCTCACCCGTCCCCTAATCCTAACCCGTACGCTGACATTAACCCGCGCCCTCACACGAACGCTC
This sequence comes from Grampus griseus, assembly GCF_964374135.1. Taxonomy (NCBI): domain Eukaryota; kingdom Metazoa; phylum Chordata; class Mammalia; order Artiodactyla; family Delphinidae; genus Grampus; species Grampus griseus. The sequence goes on from NW_028132884.1 coordinate 86,802, forward strand.
CCCCTAAAGCGTTGTCGTACCCTCACCTGGACCCTAAACCGTCCCCGTCCCCTAACCCTAACCCTAGCACGAACCCTAACCCTAACCCTTCCCCGAAGCCTGACCCTCACCCGTCCCCTAATCCTAACCCGTAGGCTGACACTAACCCGCGCCCTGACACGTACGCTCCCCCTAAAGCGTTGTCGTACCCTCACCTGGACCTTAAACAGTCCCTGTCCCCTAACACTAACCCTAGCCCGAAGCCTAACCCTAACCCTTCCCTGAAGCCTGACCCTCACCCGTCCCATAATCCTAACCCGTACGCTGACACTAACCCGCGTCCTCACAGGAAAGCTCCCGCTAAAGCGTTGTCGTACCCTCACCTCGACCCTAAACCGTCCCCGTCCCCTAACCCTAACCCTAGCCCGAACCCTAACCCTAACCCTTCCCCGAAGCCTGACCCTCACCCGTCCCCTAATCCTAACCCGTAGGCTGACACTAACCCGCGCCCTGACACGTACGCTCCCCCTAAAGCGTTGTCGTACCCTCACCTGGACCCTAAACCGTCCCCGTCCCCTAACCCTAACCCTAGCCCGAACCCTAACCCTAACCCTTCCCCGAAGCCTGACCCTCACCCGTCCCCTAATCCTAACCCGTACGCTAACACTAACCCGCGCCCTCACATGTACGCTCCCCCTAAAGCGTTGTCGTACCCTCACCTGGACCCTAAACCGTCCCCGTCCCCTAACCCTCACCCTAGCCCGAAGCCTAACCCTAACTCTTCCCCGAAGCCTGACCCTCACCCGTCCCCTAATCCTAACCCGTAGGCTGACACTAACCCGCGCCCTCACACGTACGCTCCCCCTAAAGCGTTGTCGTACCCTCACCTGGACCCTAAACCGTCCCCGTCCCCTAACCCTAACCCTAGCGCGAACCCTAACCCTGACCCTTCCCCGAAGCCTGACCCTCACCCGTTCCCTAATCCTAACCCGCACGCTGACACTAACTCGCGCCCTGACACGTACGCTCCCCATAAAGCGCTGTCGTACCCTCACCTGGACCCTAAACCTTCCCCGTCCCCTAACCCTAACCCTAGCCCGAACCATAACCCTAACCGTTCCCTGATTCCTGACCCTCAGCCGTCCCCTAATCCTAACCCGTACGCTAACACTAACCCGCGCCGTCACACGTACGCTCCCCCTAAAGCGTTGTCATACCTTCACCTGGACCCTAAACCGTCCCCGTCCCCTAACCCTAACCCTAGCCCGAAGCCTAACCCTAACCCTTCCCCGAAGCCTAACCCTCACCCGTCCCCTAATCCTAACCCGTACGCTGACACTAACCCGTGCCCTCACACGAACGCTCCCCCTAAAGTGTTGTCGTACCCTCACCTGGACCCTAAACCGTCCCCGTCCCCTAACCCTAACCCTAGCCCGAACCCTAACCCTAACCCTTCCCCGAAGCCTGACCCTCACCCGTCCCCTAAACCTAACCCGTACGCTGATACTAACCCGCGCCCTCGCACGTACGCTCCCCCTAAAGCGTTGTCGTACCCTCACCTGGACCCTAAACCGTCCCCGTCCCCTAACCGTAACCCTAGCCCGAACCCTAACCCTAACCCTTCCCCGAAGCCTGACCCTCACCCGTCCCCTAATCCTAACCCGTACGCTAACACTAACCCACGCCCTCACACGTACGCTCCCCCTAAAGCGTTGTCGTACCCTCACCTGGACCCTAAACCGTCCCCGTCCCCTAACCCTAACCCTAGCCCGAAGCCTAACCCTAACTCTTCCCCGAAGCCTGACCCTCACCCGTCCCCTAATCCTAACCCGTAGGCTGACACTAACCCACGCCCTCACACGTACGCTCCCCCTAAAGCGTTGTTGTACCCTCACCTGGACCCTAAACCGTCCCCGTCCCCTAACCCTAACCCTAGCACGAACCCTAACCCTAACCCTTCCCCGAAGCCTGACCCTCACCCGTCCCCTAATCCTAACCCGTAGGCTGACACTAACCCGCGCCCTGACACGTACGCTCCCCCTAAAGCGTTGTCGTACCCTCACCTGGACCTTAAACCGTCCCCGTCCCCTAACACTAACCCTAGCCCGAAGCCTAACCCTAACCCTTCCCTGAAGCCTGACCCTCACCCGTCCCATAATCCTAACCCGTACGCTGACACTAACCCTCGTCCTCACAGGAACGCTCCCGCTAAAGCGTTGTCGTACCCTCACCTCGACCCTAAACCGTCCCCGTCCCCTAACCCTAACCCTAGCCCGAACCCTAACCCTAACCCTTCCCCGAAGCCTGACCCTCACCCGTCCCCTAATCCTAACCCGTACGCTAACACTAACCCGCACCCTCACACGTACGCTCCCCCTAAAGCATTGTCGTACCCTCACCTGGACCCTAAACGGTCCCCGTCCCCTATCCCTAACCCTAGCCCGATCCCTAACCCTAACCCTTCCCCGAAGCCTGACCCTCACCCGTCCCCTAATCCTAACCCGTACGCTAACACTAACCCGCGCCCTCACACGTACGCTCCACCTAAAGCGTTGTCGTACCCTCACCTGGACCGTAAACCGTCCCCGTCCCCTAACCCTAACCCTAGCCCGAACCCTAACCCTAACCTTTCCCCGAAGGCTGACCCTCACCCGTCCCCTAATCCTAACCCGTACGCTGACACTAACCCGCGCCCTCACACGTACGCTCCCCATAAAGTGCTGTCGTACCCTCACCTGGACCCTAAACCGTCCCCGTCCCCTAACCCTAACCCTAGCCCGAACCCTAACCCTAACCCTTCCCTGATTCCTGACCCTTAGCCGTCCCCTAATCCTAACCTGTACGCTAACACTAACCCGCGCCCTCACACGTACGCTCCCCCTAAAACGTTGTCGTACCTTCACCTGGAACCTAAACCGTCCCCGTCCCCTAACCCTAACCCTAGCCCGAAGCCTAACCCTAACCCTTCCCCGAAGCCTGACCCTCACCCGTCCCCTAATCCTAACCCGTAGGCTGACACTAACCCGCGCCCTCACACGTACGCTCCCCCTAAAGCGTTGTCGTACCCTCACCTGGACCCTAAACCCTCCCCGTCCCCTAACCCTAACCCTAGCACGAACCCTAACCCTGACCCTTCCCCGAAGCCTGACCCTCACCCGTCCCCTAATCCTAACCCGCACGCTGACACTAACCCGCGCCCTCACACGTACGCTCCCCATAAAGCGCTGTCGTACCCTCACCTGGACCCTAAACCTTCCCCGTCCCCTAACCCTAACCCTAGCCCGAACCATAACCCTAACCCTTCCCTGCTTCCTGACCCTCAGCCGTCCCCTAATCCTAACCCGTACGCTAACACTAACCCGCGCCCTCACACGTACGCTCCCCCTAAAGCGTTGTCGTACCTTCACCTGGACCCTAAACCGTCCCCGTCCCCTAACCCTAACCCTAGCCCGAAGCCTAACCCTAACCCTTCCCCGAAGCCTGACCCTCACCCGTCCCCTAATCCTAACCCGTACGCTGACACTAACCCGTACCCTCACACGAACGCTCCCCCTAAAGCGTTGTCGTACCCTCACCTGGACCCTAAACCGTCCCCGTCCCCTAACCCTAACCCTAGCCCGAACCCTAACCCTAACCCTTCTCCGAAGCCTGACCCTCACTCGTCCCCTAAACCTAACCCGTATGCTGATACTAACCCGCGCCCTCGCACGTACGCTCCTCCTAAAGCGTTGTCGTACCCTCACCTGGACCCTAAACCGTCCCCGTCCCCTAACCCTAACCCTAGCCCGAACCCTAACCCTAACCCTTCCCCGAAGCCTGACCCTCACCCGTCCCCTAATCCTAACCCGTACGCTAACACTAACCCGCGCCCTCACATGTACGCTCCCCCTAAAGCGTTGTCGTACCCTCACCTGGACCCTAAACCGTCCCCGTCCCCTAACCCTCACCCTAGCCCGAAGCCTAACCCTAACTCTTCCCCGAAGCCTGACCCTCACCCGTCCCCTAATCCTAACCCGTAGGCTGACACTAACCCGCGCCCTCACACGTACGCTCCCCCTAAAGCGTTGTCGTACCCTCACCTGGACCCTAAACCGTCCCCGTCCCCTAACCCTAACCCTAGCACGAACCCTAACCCTGACCCTTCCCCGAAGCCTGACCCTCACCCGTTCCCTAATCCTAACCCGCACGCTGACACTAACTCGCGCCCTCACACGTACGCTCCCCATAAAGCGCTGTCGTACCCTCACCTGGACCCTAAACCTTCCCCGTCCCCTAACCCTAACCCTAGCCCGAACCATAACCCTAACCGTTCCCTGATTCCTGACCCTCAGCCGTCCCCTAATCCTAACCCGTACGCTAACACTAACCCGCGCCGTCACACGTACGCTCCCCCTAAAGCGTTGTCATACCTTCACCTGGACCCTAAACCGTCCCCGTCCCCTAACCCTAACCCTAGCCCGAAGCCTAACCCTAACCCTTCCCCGAAGCCTAACCCTCACCCGTCCCCTAATCCTAACCCGTACGCTGACACTAACCCGTGCCCTCACACGAACGCTCCCCCTAAAGTGTTGTTGTACCCTCACCTGGACCCTAAACCGTCCCCGTCCCCTAACCCTAACCCTAGCCCGAACCCTAACCCTAACCCTTCCCCGAAGCCTGACCCTCACCCGTCCCCTAAACCTAACCCGTACGCTGATACTAACCCGCGCCCTCGCACGTACGCTCCCCCTAAAGCGTTGTCGTACCCTCACCTGGACCCTAAACCGTCCCCGTCCCCTAACCCTAACCCTAGCCCGAACCCTAACCCTAACCCTTCCCCGAAGCCTGACCCTCACCCGTCCCCTAATCCTAACCCGTACGCTAACACTAACCCGCGCCCTCACACGTACGCTCCCCCTAAAGCGTTGTCGTACCCTCACCTGGACCCTAAACCGTCCCCGTCCCCTAACCCTAACCCTAGCCCGAAGCCTAACCCTAACTCTTCCCCGAAGCCTGACCCTCACCCGTCCCCTAATCCTAACCCGTAGGCTGACACTAACCCACGCCCTCACACGTACGCTCCCCCTAAAGCGTTGTTGTACCCTCACCTGGACCCTAAACCGTCCCCGTCCCCTAACCCTAACCCTAGCACGAACCCTAACCCTAACCCTTCCCCGAAGCCTGACCCTCACCCGTCCCCTAATCCTAACCCGTACGCTGACATTAACCCGCGCCCTCACACGAACGCTCCCCCTAAAGCGTTGTCGTACCCTCACCTGGACCCTAAACCGTCCCCGTCCCCTAACCCTAACCCGAGCTCGAACCCTAACCCTAACCCTTCCCCGAAGCCTGACCCTCACCCGTCCCCTAACCCTAACCCGTACGCTGACACTAACCCGCGCCCTCACACGTACGCTCCCCCTAAAGCGTTGTCGTACCCTCACCTGGACCTTAAACCGTCCCCGTCCCCTAACCCTAAACCTAGCCCGAAGCCTAACCCTAACCCTTCCCTGAAGCCTGACCCTCACCCGTCCCACAATCCTAACCCGTACGCTGACACTAACCCGCGCCCTCACAGGAACGCTCCCCCTAAAGCGTTGTCGTACCCTCACCTGGACCCTAAACCGTCCCCGTCCCCTAACCCTAACCCTAGCACGAACCCTAACCCTAACCCTTCCCCGAAGCCTGACCCTCACCCGTCCCCTAATCCTAACCCGTAGGCTGACACTAACCCGCGCCCTGACACGTACGCTCCCCCTAAAGCGTTGTCGTACCCTCACCTGGACCTTAAACCGTCCCTGTCCCCTAACCCTAACCCTAGCCCGAAGCCTAACCCTAACCCTTCCCTGAAGCCTGACCCTCACCCGTCCCATAATCCTAACCCGTACGCTGACACTAACCCGCGCCCTCACAGGAACGCTCCCGCTAAAGCGTTGTCGTACCCTCACCTCGACCCTAAACCGTCCCCGTCCCCTAACCCTAACCCTAGCCCGAACCCTAACCCTAACCCTTCCCCGAAGCCTGACCCTCACCCGTCCCCTAATCCTAACTCATACGCTAACACTAACCCGCGCCCTCACACGTACGCTCCCCCTAAAGCGTTGTCGTACCCTCACCTGTACCCTAAACCGTCCCCGTCCCCTAACCCTAACCCTAGCCCGAACCCTAACCCTAACCCTTCCCCGAAGCCTGACCCTCAACCGTCCCCTAATCCTAACCCGTACGCTAACACTAACCCGCGCCCTCACACGTACGCTCCCCCTAAAGCGTTGTCGTACCCTCACCTGGACCCTAAACCGTCCCCGTCCCCTAACCCTAACCCTAGCACGAACCCTAACCCTAACCCTTCCCCGAAGCCTGACCCTCACCCGTCCCCTAATCCTAACCCGTAGGCTGACACTAACCCGCGCCCTGACACGTACGCTCCCCCTAAAGCGTTGTCGTACCCTCACCTGGACCCTAAACCGTCCCCGTCCCCTATCCCTAACCCTAGCACGAACCCTAACCCTAACCCTTCCCCGAAGCTTGACCCTCACCCGTCCCCTAATCCTAACCCGTACGCTAACACTACCCCGCGCCCTCACACGTACGCTCCCCCTAAAGCGTTGTCGTACCCTTACCTGGACCCTAAACCGTCCCCGTCCCCTAACCCTAACCCTAGCCCGAACCCTAACCCTAACCCTTCCCCGAAGCCTGACCCTCACCCGTCCCCTAATCCTAACCCGTACGCTGACACTAACCCGCGCCCTCACACGTACGCTCCCCCTAAAGCGCTGTCATACCCTCACCTGGACCCTAAACCTTCCCCGTCCCCTAACCCTAACCCTAGCCCGAACCCTAACCCTAACCCTTCCCCGAAGCCTGACCCTCACCCGTCCCCTAATCCTAACCCGTACGCTGACACTAACCCGCGCCCTCACACGTACGCTCCCCCTAAAGCGCTGTCATTCCCTCACCTGGACCCTAAACCTTCCCCGTCCCCTAACCCTAACCCTAGCCCGAACCCTAACCCTAACCCTTCCCCGAAGCCTGACCCTCACCCGTCCCCTAATCCTAACCCGTACGCTGACACTAACCCGCGCCCTCACACGTACGCTCCCTCTAAAGCGTTGTCGTACCCTCACCTGGACCTTAAACCGTCCCCGTCCCCTAACCCTAACCCTAGCCAGAAGCCTAACCCTAACCCTAACCCTTCCCTGAAGCCTGACCCTCACCCGTCCCATAATCCTAACCCGTACGCTGACACTAACCCGCGCCCTCACAGGAACGCTCCCCGTAAAGCGTTGTCGTACCCTCACCTCGACCCTAAACCGTCCCCGTCCCCTAACCCTAACCCTAGCCCGAACCCTAACCCTAACCCTTCCCCGAAGCCTGACCCTCACCCGTCCCCTAATCCTAACTCATACGCTAACACTAACCCGCGCCCTCACACGTACGCTCCCCCTAAAGCGTTGTCGTACCCTCACCTGGACCCTAAACCGTCTCGGACCCCTAACCCTAACCCTAGCCCGAACCCTAACCCTAACCCTTCCCCGAAGCCTGACCCTCACCCGTCCCCTAATCCTAACCCGTACGCTAACACTAACCCGCACCCTCACACGTACGCTCCCCCTAAAGCATTGTCGTACCCTCACCTGGACCCTAAACGGTCCCCGTCCCCTATCCCTAACCCTAGCCCGAACCCTAACCCTAACCCTTCCCCGAAGCCTGACCCTCACCCGTCCCCTAATCCTAACTCATACGCTAACACTAACCCGCGCCCTCACACGTACGCTCCACCTAAAGCGTTGTCGTACCCTCACCTGGACCCTAAACCGTCCCCGTCCCCTAACCCTAACCCTAGCCCGAACCCTAACCCTAACCTTTCCCCGAAGGTGACCCTCACCCGTCCCCTAATCCTAACCCGTACGCTAACACTAACCCACGCCCTCACACGTACGCTCCGCCTAAAGCGTTGTCGTACCCTTACCTGGACCCTAAACCGTCCCCGTCCCCTAACCCTAACCCTAGCCCGAACCCTAACCCTAAACCTTCCCCGAAGCCTGACCCTCACCCGTCCCCTAATCCTAACCCGTACGCTGACACTAACCCGCGCCCTCACATGTACGCTCCCCCTAAAGCGTTGTCGTACCCTCACCTGGACCCTGAACCGTCCCCGTCCCCTAACCCTAACCCTAGCCCGAAGCCTAACCCTAATCCTTCCCTGAAGCCTGACCCTCACCCGTCCCATAATCCTAACCCGTACGCTGACACTAACCCTCGCCCTCACAGGAACGCTCCCCCTAAAGCGTTGTCGTACCCTCACCTCGACCCTAAACCGTCCCCGTCCCCTAACCCTAACCCTAGCCCGAACCCTAACCCTAACCCTTCCCCGAAGCCTGACCCTCACCCGTCCCCTAATCCTAACCCATACGCTAACACTAACCCGCGCCCTCACACGTACGCTCCCCCTAAAGCGTTGTCGTACCCTCACCTGGACCCTAAACCGTCTCGGTCCCCTAACCCTAACCCTATCCCGAAACCTAACCCTAACCCTTCCCCGAAGCCTGACCCTCACCCGTCCCCTAATCCTAACCCGTACGCTAACACTAACCCGCACCCTCACACGTACGCTCCCCCTAAAGCATTGTCGTACCTTCACCTGGACCCTAAACGGTCCCCGTCCCCTATCCCTAACCCTAGCCCGATCCCTAACCCTAACCCTTCCTCGAAGTCTGACCCTCACCCGTCCCCTAATCCTAACCCGTACGCTAACACTAACCCGCGCCCTCACACGTACGCTCCACCTAAAGCGTTGTCGTACCCTCACCTGGACCCTAAACCGTCCCCGTCCCCTAACCCTAACCCTAGCCCGAACCCTAACCCTAACCTTTCCCCGAAGGCTGACCCTCACCCGTCCCCTAATCCTAACCCGTACGCTGACACTAACCCGCGCCCTCACACGTACGCTCCCCATAAAGTGCTGTCGTACCCTCACCTGGACCCTAAACCTTCCCCGTCCCCTAACCCTAACCCTAGCCCGAACCATAACCCTAACCCTTCCCTGATTCCTGACCCTCAGCCGTCCCCTAATCCTAACCCGTACGCTAACACTAACCCGCGCCCTCACACGTACGCTCCCCCTAAAACGTTGTCGTACCTTCACCTGGACCCTAAACCGTCCCCGTCCCCTAACCCTAACCCTAGCCCGAAGCCTAACCCTAACCCTTCCCCGAAGCCTGACCCTCACCCGTCCCCTAATCCTAACCCGTACGCTGACACTAACCTGTGCCCTCACACGAACGCTCCCCCTAAAGCGTTGTCGTACCCTCACCTGGACCCTAAACCGTCCCCGTCCCCTAACCCTAACCCTAGCCCGAACCCTAACCCTAACCCTTCCCAGAAGCCTGACCCTCACCCGTCCCCTAAACCTAACCCGTACGCTGATACTAACCCGCGCCCTCGCACGTACGCTCCCCCTAAAGCGTTGTCGTACCCTCACCTGGACCCTAAACCGTCCCCGTCCCCTAACCCTAACCCTAGCCCGAACCCTAACCCTAACCCTTCCCCGAAGCCTGACCCTCAACCGTCCCCTAATCCTAACCCGTACGCTAACACTAACCCGCGCCCTCACACGTACGCTCCCCCTAAAGCGTTGTCGTACCCTCACCTGGACCCTAAACCGTCCCCGTACCCTAACCCTAACCCTAGCCCGAACCCTAACCCTAACCCTTCCCCGAAGCCTGACCCTCACCCGTCCCCTAATCCTAACCCGTACGCTGACACTAACCCGTGCTCTCACACGAACACTCCCCCTAAAGCGTTGTCGTACCCTCACCTGGACCCTAAACCGTCCCCGTCCCCTAACCCTAACCCTAGCCCGAAGCCTAACCCTAGCCCTTCCCCGAAGCCTGACCCTCACCCGTCCCCTAATCCTAACCCGTAGGCTGACACTAACCCGCGCCCTCACACGTACGCTCCCCCTAAAGCGTTCTCGTACCTTCACCTGGACCCTAAACCGTCCCCGTCCCCTAACCCTAACCCTAGCCCGAAGCCTAACCCTAACCCTTCCCCGAAGCCTGACCCTCACCCGTCCCCTAATCCTAACCCGTACGCTGACACTAACCCGTGCCCTCACACGAACGCTCCCCCTAAAGCGTTGTCGTACCCTCACCTGGACCCTAAACCGTCCCCGTCCCCTAACCCTAACCCTAGCCCGAACCCTAACCCTAACCCTTCCCCGAAGCCTGACCCTCACCCGTCCCCTAAACCTAACCCGTACGCTGATACTAACCCGCGCCCTCGCACGTACGCTCTCCCTAAAGCGTTCTCGTACCCTCACCTGGACCCTAAACCGTCCCCGTCCCCTAACCCTAACCCTAGCCCGAACCCTAACCCTAACCCTTCCCCGAAGCCTGACCCTCACCCGTCCCCTAATCCTAACCCGTACACTAACACTAACCCGCGCCCTCACACGTACGCTCCCCCTAAAGCGTTGTCGTACCCTCACCTGGACCCTAAACCGTCCCCGTCCCCTAACCCTAACCCTAGCCCGAAGCCTAACCCTAACTCTTCCCCGAAGCCTGACCCTCACCCGTCCCCTAATCCTAACCCTTAGGCTGACACTAACCCGCGCCCTCACACGTACGCTCCCCCTAAAGCGTTGTCGTACCCTCACCTGGACCCTAAACCGTCCCCGTCCCCTAACCCTAACCCTAGCACGAACCCTAACCCTGACCCTTCCCCGAAGCCTGACCCTCACCCGTCCCCTAATCCTAACCCGCACGCTGACACTAACCCACGCCCTCACACGTACGCTCCACCTAAAGCGTTGTCGTACCCTCACCTGGACCCTACACCGTCCCCGTCCACTAACCCTAACCCTAGCCCGAACCCTAACCCTAACCTTTCCCCGAAGGCTGACCCTCACCCGTCCCGTAATCCTAACCCGTACGCTGACACTAACCCGCGCCCTCACACGTACGCTCCCCATAAAGCGCTGTCTTACCCTCACCTGGACCCTAAACCTTCCCCGTCCCCTAACCCTAACCCTAGCCCGAACCATAACCCTAACCCTTCGCTGATTTCTGACCCTCAGCCGTCCCCTAATCCTAACCCGTACGCTGACACTAACCCGTGCCCTCACATGAACGCTCCCCCTAAAGCGTTGTCGTACCCTCACCTCGACCCTAAACCGTCCCTGTCCCCTAACCCTAACCCTAGCCCGAACCCTAACCCTAACCCTTCCCCGAAGCCTGACCCTCACCCGTCCCCTAAACCTAACCCGTACGCTGATACTAACCCGCGCCCTCGCACGTACGCTCCCCCTAAAGCGTTGTCGTACCCTCACCTGGACCCTAAACCGTCCCCGTCCCCTAACCCTAACCCTAGCCCGAACCCTAACCCTAACCCTTCCCCGAAGCCTGACCCTCAACCGTCCCCTAATCCTAACCCGTACGCTAACACTAACCCGCGCCCTCACACGTACGCTCCCCCTAAAGCGTTGTCGTACCCTCACCTGGACCCTAAACCGTCCCCGTCCCCTAACCCTAACCCTAGCCCGAACCCTAACCCTAACCCTTCCCCGAAGCCTGACCCTCACCCGTCCCCTAATCCTAACCCGTACGCTGACATTAACCCGCGCCCTCACACGAACGCTCCCCCTAAAGCGTTGTCGTACCCTCACCTGGACCCTAAACCGTCCCCGTCCCCTAACCCTAACCCTAGCACGAACCCTAACCCTAACCCTTCCCCGAAGCCTGACCCTCACCCGTCCCCTAATCCTAACCCGTAGGCTGACACTAACCCGCGCCCTGACACGTACGCTCCCCCTAAAGCGTTGTCGTACCCTCACCTGGACCTTAAACCGTCCCCGTTCCCTAACCCTAACCCTAGCCCGAAGCCTAACCCTAACCCTTCCCTGAAGCCTGACCCTCACCCGTCCCATAATCCTAACCCGTACGCTGACACTAACCCGCGCCCTCACAGGAATGCTCCCGCTAAAGCGTTGTCGTACCCTCACCTCGACCCTAAACCGTCCCCGTCCCCTAACCCTAACCCTAGCCCGAACCCTAACCCTAACCCTTCCCCGAAGCCTGACCCTCACCCGTCCCCTAATCCTAACTCATACGCTAACACTAACCCGCGCCCTCACACGTACGCTCCCCCTAAAGCGTTGTCGTACCCTCACCTGGACCCTAAACCGTCCCCGTCCCCTAACCCTAACCCTAGCCCGAACCCTAACCCTAACCCTTCCCCGAAGCCTGACCCTCAACCGTCCCCTAATCCTAACCCGTACGCTAACACTAACCCGAGCCCTCACACGTACGCTCCCCCTAAAGTGTTGTCGTACCCTCACCTGGACCCTAAACCGTCCCCGTCCCCTAACCCTAACCCTAGCACGAACCCTAACCCTAACCCTTCCCCGAAGCCTGACCCTCACCCGTCCCCTAATCCTAACCCGTAGGCTGACACTAACCCGCGCCCTGACACGTACGCTCCCCCTAAAGCGTTGTCGTACCCTCACCTGGACCCTAAACCGTCCCCGTCCCCTAACCCTAACCCTAGCACGAACCCTAACCCTAACCCTTCCCCGAAGCTTGACCCTCACCCGTCCCCTAATCCTAACCCATACGCTAACACTACCCCGCGCCCTCACACGTACGCTCCCCCTAAAGCGTTGTCGTACCCTTACCTGGACCCTAAACCGTCCCCATCCCCTAACCCTAACCCTAGCCCGAACCCTAACCCTAACCCTTCCCCGAAGCCTGACCCTCACCCGTCCCCTAATCCTAACCCGTACGCTGACACTAACCCGCGCCCTCACACGTACGCTCCCCCTAAAGCGCTGTCATACCCTCACCTGGACCCTAAACCTTCCCCGTCCCCTAACCCTAACCCTAGCCCGAACCCTAACCCTAACCCTTCCCCGAAGCCTGACCCTCACCCGTCCCCTAATCGTAACCCGTACGCTGACACTAACCCGCGCCCTCACACGTACGCTCCCCCTAAAGCGCTGTCATTCCCTCAACTGGACCCTAAACCTTCCCCGTCCCCTAACCCTAACCCTAGCCCGAACCCTAACCCTAACCCTTCCCCGAAGCCTGACCCTCACCCGTCCCCTAATCCTAACCCGTACGCTGACACTAACCCGCGCCCTCACACGTACGCTCCCCCTAAAGCGTTGTCGTACCCTCACCTGGACCTTAAACCGTCCCCGTCCCCTAACCCTAACCCTAGCCAGAAGCCTAACCCTAACCCTAACCCTTCCCTGAAGCCTGACCCTCACCCGTCCCATAATCCTAACCCGTACGCTGACACTAACCCGCGCCCTCACAGGAACGCTCCCCGTAAAGCGTTGTCGTACCCTCACCTCGACCCTAAACCGTCCCCGTCCCCTAACCCTAACCCTAGCCCGAACCCTAACCCTAACCCTTCCCCGAAGCCTGACCCTCACCCGTCCCCTAATCCTAACTCATACGCTAACACTAACCCGCGCCCTCACACGTACGCTCCCCCTAAAGCGTTGTCGTACCCTCACCTGGACCCTAAACCGTCTCGGACCCCTAACCCTAACCCTAGCCCGAACCCTAACCCTAACCCTTCCCCGAAGCCTGACCCTCACCCGTCCCCTAATCCTAACCCGTACGCTAACACTAACCCGCACCCTCACACGTACGCTCCCCCTAAAGCATTGTCGTACCCTCACCTGGACCCTAAACGGTCCCCGTCCCCTATCCCTAACCCTAGCCCGAACCCTAACCCTAACCCTTCCCCGAAGCCTGACCCTCACCCGTCCCCTAATCCTAACTCATACGCTAACACTAACCCGCGCCCTCACACGTACGCTCCACCTAAAGCGTTGTCGTACCCTCACCTGGACCCTAAACCGTCCCCGTCCCCTAACCCTAACCCTAGCCCGAACCCTAACCCTAACCTTTCCCCGAAGGTGACCCTCACCCGTCCCCTAATCCTAACCCGTACGCTGACACTAACCCGCGCCCTCACATGTACGCTCCCCATAAAGCGCTGTCGTACCCTCACCTGGACCCTAAACCTTCCCCGTCCCCTAATCCTAACCCTAGCCCGAACCCTAACCCTAACCCTTCCCCGAAGCCTGACCCTCACCCGTCCCCTAATCCTAACCCGTACGCTAACACTAACCCGCGCCCTCACACGTACGCTCCGCCTAAAGCGTTGTCGTACCCTTACCTGGACCCTAAACCGTCCCCGTCCCCTAACCCTAACCCTAGCCCGAACCATAACCCTAACCCTTCCCTGATTTCTGACCCTCAGCCGTCCCCTAATCCTAACCCGTACGCTGACACTAACCCGTGCCCTCACACGAACGCTCCCCTTAAAGCGTTGTCGTACCCTCACCTCGACCCTAAACCGTCCCTGTCCCCTAACCCTAACCCTAGCCCGAACCCTAACCCTAACCCTTCCCCGAAGCCTGACCCTCACCCGTCCCCTAAACCTAACCCGTACGCTGATACTAACCCGCGCCCTCGCACGTACGCTCCCCCTAAAGCGTTGTCGTACCCTCACCTGGACCCTAAACCGTCCCCGTCCCCTAACCCTAACCCTAGCCCGAACCCTAACCCTAACCCTTCCCCGAAGCCTGACCCTCAACCGTCCCCTAATCCTAACCCGTACGCTAACACTAACCCGCGCCCTCACACGTACGCTCCCCCTAAAGCGTTGTCGTACCCTCACCTGGACCCTAAACCGTCCCCTAACCCTAACCCTAACCCTAGCCCGAACCCTAACCCTAACCCTTCCCCGAAGCCTGACCCTCACCCGTCCCCTAATCCTAACCCGTACGCTGACATTAACCCGCGCCCTCACACGAACGCTCCCCCTAAAGCGTTGTCGTACCCTCACCTGGACCCTAAACCGTCCCCGTCCCCTAACCCTAACCCTAGCACGAACCCTAACCCTAACCCTTCCCCGAAGCCTGACTCTCACCCGTCCCCTAATCCTAACCCGTAGGCTGACACTAACCCGCGCCCTGACACGTACGCTCCCCCTAAAGCGTTGTCGTACCCTCACCTGGACCTTAAACCGTCCCCGTCCCCTAACACTAACCCTAGCCCGAAGCCTAACCCTAACCCTTCCCTGAAGCCTGACCCTCACCCGTCCCATAATCCTAACCCGTACGCTGACACTAACCCGCGTCCTCACAGGAAAGCTCCCGCTAAAGCGTTGTCGTACCCTCACCTCGACCCTAAACCGTCCCCGTCCCCTAACCCTAACCCTAGCCCGAACCCTAACCCTAACCCTTCCCCGAAGCCTGACCCTCACCCGTCCCCTAATCCTAACCCGTAGGCTGACACTAACCCGCGCCCTGACACGTACGCTCCCCCTAAAGCGTTGTCGTACCCTCACCTGGACCCTAAACCGTCCCCGTCCCCTAACCCTAACCCTAGCCCGAACCCTAACCCTAACCCTTCCCCGAAGCCTGACCCTCACCCATCCCCTAATCCTAACCCGTACGCTAACACTAACCCGCGCCCTCACATGTACGCTCCCCCTAAAGCGTTGTCGTACCCTCACCTGGACCCTAAACCGTCCCCGTCCCCTAACCCTCACCCTAGCCCGAAGCCTAACCCTAACTCTTCCCCGAAGCCTGACCCTCACCCGTCCCCTAATCCTAACCCGTAGGCTGACACTAACCGCGCCCTCACACGTACGCTCCCCCTAAAGCGTTGTCGTACCCTCACCTGGACCCTAAACCGTCCCCGTCCCCTAACCCTAACCCTAGCGCGAACCCTAACCCTGACCCTTCCCCGAAGCCTGACCCTCACCCGTTCCCTAATCCTAACCCGCACGCTGACACTAACTCGCGCCCTCACACGTACGCTCCCCATAAAGCGCTGTCGTACCCTCACCTGGACCCTAAACCTTCCCCGTCCCCTAACCCTAACCCTAGCCCGAACCATAACCCTAACCGTTCCCTGATTCCTGACCCTCAGCCGTCCCCTAATCCTAACCCGTACGCTAACACTAACCCGCGCCGTCACACGTACGCTCCCCCTAAAGCGTTGTCATACCTTCACCTGGACCCTAAACCGTCCCCGTCCCCTAACCCTAACCCTAGCCCGAAGCCTAACCCTAACCCTTCCCCGAAGCCTAACCCTCACCCGTCCCCTAATCCTAACCCGTACGCTGACACTAACCCGTGCCCTCACACGAACGCTCCCCCTAAAGTGTTGTCGTACCCTCACCTGGACCCTAAACCGTCCCCGTCCCCTAACCCTAACCTTAGCCCGAACCCTAACCCTAACCCTTCCCCGAAGCCTGACCCTCACCCGTCCCCTAAACCTAACCCGTACGCTGATACTAACCCGCGCCCTCGCACGTACGCTCCCCCTAAAGCGTTGTCGTACCCTCACCTGGACCCTAAACCGTCCCCGTCCCCTAACCGTAACCCTAGCCCGAACCCTAACCCTAACCCTTCCCCGAAGCCTGACCCTCACCCGTCCCCTAATCCTAACCCGTACGCTAACACTAACCCGCGCCCTCACACGTACGCTCCCCCTAAAGCGTTGTCGTACCCTCACCTGGACCCTAAACCGTCCCCGTCCCCTAACCCTAACCCTAGCCCGAAGCCTAACCCTAACTCTTCCCCGAAGCCTGACCCTCACCCGTCCCCTAATCCTAACCCGTAGGCTGACACTAACCCACGCCCTCACACGTACGCTCCCCCTAAAGCGTTGTTGTACCCTCACCTGGACCCTAAACCGTCCCCGTCCCCTAACCCTAACCCTAGCACGAACCCTAACCCTAACCCTTCCCCGAAGCCTGACCCTCACCCGTCCCCTAATCCTAACCCGTAGGCTGACACTAACCCGCGCCCTGACACGTACGCTCCCCCTAAAGCGTTGTCGTACCCTCACCTGGACCTTAAACCGTCCCCGTCCCCTAACACTAACCCTAGCCCGAAGCCTAACCCTAACCCTTCCCTGAAGCCTGACCCTCACCCGTCCCATAATCCTAACCCGTACGCTGACACTAACCCTCGTCCTCACAGGAACGCTCCCGCTAAAGCGTTGTCGTACCCTCACCTCGACCCTAAACCGTCCCCGTCCCCTAACCCTAACCCTAGCCCGAACCCTAACCCTAACCCTTCCCCGAAGCCTGACCCTCACCCGTCCCCTAATCCTAACCCGTACGCTAACACTAACCCGCACCCTCACACGTACGCTCCCCCTAAAGCATTGTCGTACCCTCACCTGGACCCTAAACGGTCCCCGTCCCCTATCCCTAACCCTAGCCCGATCCCTAACCCTAACCCTTCCCCGAAGCCTGACCCTCACCCGTCCCCTAATCCTAACCCGTACGCTAACACTAACCCGCGCTCTCACACGTACGCTCCACCTAAAGCGTTGTCGTACCCTCACCTGGACCGTAAACCGTCCCCGTCCCCTAACCCTAACCCTAGCCCGAACCCTAACCCTAACCTTTCCCCGAAGGCTGACCCTCACCCGTCCCCTAATCCTAACCCGTACGCTGACACTAACCCGCGCCCTCACACGTACGCTCCCCATAAAGTGCTGTCGTACCCTCACCTGGACCCTAAACCGTCCCCGTCCCCTAACCCTAACCCTAGCCCGAACCCTAACCCTAACCCTTCCCTGATTCCTGACCCTTAGCCGTCCCCTAATCCTAACCTGTACGCTAACACTAACCCGCGCCCTCACACGTACGCTCCCCCTAAAACGTTGTCGTACCTTCACCTGGAACCTAAACCGTCCCCGTCCCCTAACCCTAACCCTAGCCCGAAGCCTAACCCTAACCCTTCCCCGAAGCCTGACCCTCACCCGTCCCCTAATCCTAACCCGTAGGCTGACACTAACCCGCGCCCTCACACGTACGCTCCCCCTAAAGCGTTGTCGTACCCTCACCTGGACCCTAAACCCTCCCCGTCCCCTAACCCTAACCCTAGCGCGAACCCTAACCCTGACCCTTCCCCGAAGCCTGACCCTCACCCGTCCCCTAATCCTAACCCGCACGCTGACACTAACCCGCGCCCTCACACGTACGCTCCCCATAAAGCGCTGTCGTACCCTCACCTGGACCCTAAACCTTCCCCGTCCCCTAACCCTAACCCTAGCCCGAACCATAACCCTAACCCTTCCCTGCTTCCTGACCCTCAGCCGTCCCCTAATCCTAACCCGTACGCTAACACTAACCCGCGCCCTCACACGTACGCTCCCCCTAAAGCGTTGTCGTACCTTCACCTGGACCCTAAACCGTCCCCGTCCCCTAACCCTAACCCTAGCCCGAAGCCTAACCCTAACCCTTCCCCGAAGCCTGACCCTCACCCGTCCCCTAATCCTAACCCGTACGCTGACACTAACCCGTACCCTCACACGAACGCTCCCCCTAAAGCGTTGTCGTACCCTCACCTGGACCCTAAACCGTCCCCGTCCCCTAACCCTAACCCTAGGCCGAACCCTAACCCTAACCCTTCTCCGAAGCCTGACCCTCACTCGTCCCCTAAACCTAACCCGTATGCTGATACTAACCCGCGCCCTCGCACGTACGCTCCTCCTAAAGCGTTGTCGTACCCTCACCTGGACCCTAAACCGTCCCCGTCCCCTAACCCTAACCCTAGCCCGAACCCTAACCCTAACCCTTCCCCGAAGCCTGACCCTCACCCGTCCCCTAATCCTAACCCGTACGCTAACACTAACCCGCGCCCTCACATGTACGCTCCCCCTAAAGCGTTGTCGTACCCTCACCTGGACCCTAAACCGTCCCCGTCCCCTAACCCTCACCCTAGCCCGAAGCCTAACCCTAACTCTTCCCCGAAGCCTGACCCTCACCCGTCCCCTAATCCTAACCCGTAGGCTGACACTAACCCGCGCCCTCACACGTACGCTCCCCCTAAAGCGTTGTCGTACCCTCACCTGGACCCTAAACCGTCCCCGTCCCCTAACCCTAACCCTAGCACGAACCCTAACCCTGACCCTTCCCCGAAGCCTGACCCTCACCCGTTCCCTAATCCTAACCCGCACGCTGACACTAACTCGCGCCCTCACACGTACGCTCCCCATAAAGCGCTGTCGTACCCTCACCTGGACCCTAAACCTTCCCCGTCCCCTAACCCTAACCCTAGCCCGAACCATAACCCTAACCGTTCCCTGATTCCTGACCCTCAGCCGTCCCCTAATCCTAACCCGTACGCTAACACTAACCCGCGCCGTCACACGTACGCTCCCCCTAAAGCGTTGTCATACCTTCACCTGGACCCTAAACCGTCCCCGTCCCCTAACCCTAACCCTAGCCCGAAGCCTAACCCTAACCCTTCCCCGAAGCCTAACCCTCACCCGTCCCCTAATCCTAACCCGTACGCTGACACTAACCCGTGCCCTCACACGAACGCTCCCCCTAAAGTGTTGTTGTACCCTCACCTGGACCCTAAACCGTCCCCGTCCCCTAACCCTAACCCTAGCCCGAACCCTAACCCTAACCCTTCCCCGAAGCCTGACCCTCACCCGTCCCCTAAACCTAACCCGTACGCTGATACTAACCCGCGCCCTCGCACGTACGCTCCCCCTAAAGCGTTGTCGTACCCTCACCTGGACCCTAAACCGTCCCCGTCCCCTAACCCTAACCCTAGCCCGAACCCTAACCCTAACCCTTCCCCGAAGCCTGACCCTCACCCGTCCCCTAATCCTAACCCGTACGCTAACACTAACCCGCGCCCTCACACGTACGCTCCCCCTAAAGCGTTGTCGTACCCTCACCTGGACCCTAAACCGTCCCCGTCCCCTAACCCTAACCCTAGCCCGAAGCCTAACCCTAACTCTTCCCCGAAGCCTGACCCTCACCCGTCCCCTAATCCTAACCCGTAGGCTGACACTAATCCACGCCCTCACACGTACGCTCCCCCTAAAGCGTTGTTGTACCCTCACCTGGACCCTAAACCGTCCCCGTCCCCTAACCCTAACCCTAGCACGAACCCTAACCCTAACCCTTCCCCGAAGCCTGACCCTCACCCGTCCCCTAATCCTAACCCGCACGCTGACACTAACCCGCGCCCTCACACGTACGCTCCCCCTAAAGCGTTGTCGTACCCTCACCTGGACCCTAAACCGTCCCCGTCCCCTAACCCTAACCCTAGCCCGAACCCTAACCCTAACCCTTCCCCGAAGCCTGACCCTCAGCCGTCCCCTAATCCTAACCCGTACGCTAACACTAACCCGCGCCCTCACACGTACACTCCCCATAAAGCGCTGTCGTACCCTCACCTGGACCCTAAACCTTCCCCGTCCCCTAACCCTAACCCTAGCACGAACCATAACCCTACCCCTTCCCTGATTCCTGACCCTCAGCCGTCCCCTAATCCTAACCCGTACGCTGACACTAACCCGCGCCCTCACACGTACGCTCCCCCTAAAGCGTTGTCGTACCTTCACCTGGACCCTAAACCGTCCCCGTCCCCTAACCCTAACCCTAGCCCGAAGCCTAACCCTAACCCTTCCCCGAAGCCTGACCCTCACCCGTCCCCTAATCCTAACCCGTAGGCTGACACTAACCCGCGCCCTCACACGTACGCTCCCCCTAAAGCGTTGTCGTACCCTCACCTGGACCCTAAACCGTCCCCGTCCCCTAACCCTAACCCTAGCCCGAACCCTAACCCTAACCCTTCCCCGAAGCCTGACCCTCACCCGTCCCCTAATCCTAATCCGTACGCTGACACTAACCCGTGCCCTCACACGAAAGCTCCCCCTAAAGCGTTGTCGTACCCTCACCTGGACCCTAAACCGTCCCCGTCCCCTAACCCTAGCCCTAGCCCGAAGCCTAACCCTAACCCTTCCCCGAAGCCTGACCCTCACCCGTCCCCTAATCCTAACCCGTAGGCTGACACTAACCCGCGCCCTCACACGTACACTCCCCCTAAAGCGTTGTCGTACCCTCACCTGGACCCTAAACCGTCCCCGTCCCCTAACCCTAACCCTAGCACGAACCCTAACCCTAACCCTTCCCCGAAGCCTGACCCTCACCCGTCCCCTAATCCTAACCCGCACGCTGACACTAACCCGCGCCCTCACACGTACGCTCCCCCTGAAGCGCTGTCATTCCCTCGCCTGGACCCTAAACCGTCCCCGTCCCCTAACCCTAACCCTAGCCCGAATCCTAACCCTAACCCTTCCCCGAAGCCTGACCCTCAGCCGTCCCCTAATCCTAACCCGTACGCTAACACTAACCTGCGCCCTCACACGTACGCTCCCCCTAAAGCGTTGTCGTACCCTCACCTCGACCCTAAACCGTCCCCGTCCCCTAACCCTAACCCTACCCCGAACCCTAACCCTAACACTTCCCCGAAGCCTGACCCTCACCCGTCCCCTAATCCTAACCCGTACGCTGACACTAACCCACGCCCTCACACGTACGCTCCCCCTAAAGCGTTGCCGTACCCTCACCTGAACCCTAAACCCTCCCCGTCCCTTAACCCTAACCCTAGCCCGAACCCTAACCCTAACCCTTCCCCGAAGCCTGACCCTCAACCGTCCCCTTATCCTAACCTGTACGCTGACACTAACCCGTGCCCTCACACGTACGCTCCCCATAAAGCGCTGTCGTACCCTCACCTGGACCCTAAACCGTCCCCGTCCCCTAACCCTAACCCTAGCCCGAACCCTAACCCTAACCCTTCCCCGAAGCCTGACCCTCACCCGTCCCCTAATCCTAACCCGTACGCTGACACTAACCCGCGCCCTCAAACGTACGCTCCCCCTAAAGCGCTCTCATACCCTCACCTGGACCCTAAACCTTCCCCGTCCCCTAACCCTAACCCTAGCCCGAACCCTAACCCTAACCCTTCCCCGAAGCCTGACCCTCACCCGTCCCCTAATCCTAACCCGTACGCTGACACTAACCCGCGCCCTCACACGTACGCTCCCCCTAAAGCGCTGTCATTCCCTCACCTGGACCCTAAACCTTCCCCGTCCCCTAACCCTAACCCTAGCCCGAACCCTAACCCTAACCCTTCCCCGAAGCCTGACCCTCACCCGTCCCCTAATCCTAACCCGTACGCTGACACTAACCCGCGCCCTCACACGTACGCTCCCCCTAAAGCGTTGTCGTACCCTCACCTGGACCTTAAACCGTCCCCGTCCCCTAACCCTAACCCTAGCCCGAAGCCTAACCCTAACCCTTCCCTGAAGCCTGACCCTCACCCGTCCCATAATCCTAACCCGTACGCTGACACTAACCCACGCCCTCACAGGAACGCTCCCCGTAAAGCGTTGTCGTACCCTCACCTCGACCCTAAATCGTCCCCGTCCCCTAACCCTAACCCTAGCCCGAACCCTAACCCTAACCCTTCCCCGAAGCCTGACCCTCACCCGTCCCCTAATCCTAACCCGTACGCTGACACTAACCCGCGCCCTCACACGTACGCTCCCCCTAAAGCGCTGTCATTCCCTCACCTGGACCCTAAACCTTCCCCGTCCCCTAACCCTAACCCTAGCCCGAACCCTAACCCTAACCCTTCCCCGAAGCCTGACCCTCACCCGTCCCCTAATTCTAACCCGTACGCTGACACTAACGCGCGCCCTCACACGTACGCTCCCCCTAAAGCGCTGTCATTCCCTCACCTGGACCCTAAACCTTCCCCGTCCCCTAACCCTAACCCTAGCCTGAACCCTAACCCTAACCCTTCCCCGAAGCCTGACCCTCACCCGTCCCCTAATTCTAACCCGTACGCTGACACTAACCCGCGCCCTCACACGTACGCTCCCCCTAAAGCGTTGTCGTACCCTCACCTGGACCCTAAACCGTCTCGGACCCCTAACCCTAACCCTAGCCCAAAACCTAACCCTAACCCTTCCCCGAAGCCTGACCCTTACCCGTCCCCTAATCCTAACCCGTACGCTAACACTAACCCGCACCCTCACACGTACGCTCCCCCTAAAGCATTGTCGTACCCTCACCTGGACCCTAAACGGTCCCCGTCCCCTATCCCTAACCCTAGCCCGATCCCTAACCCTAACCCTTCCCCGAAGCCTGACCCTCACCCGTCCCCTTATCCTAACCCGTACGCTAACACTAACCCGCGCCCTCACACGTACGCTCCACCTAAAGCGTTGTCGTACCCTCACCTGGACCCTAAACCGTCCCCGTCCCCTAACCCTAACCCTAGCCCGAACCCTAACCCTAACCTTTCCCCGAAGGCTGACCCTCACCCGTCCCCTAATCCTAACCTGTACGCTGACACTAACCCGCGCCCTCACACGTACGCTCCCCATAAAGTGCTGTCGTACCCTCACCTGGACCCTAAACCGTCCCCGTCCCCTAACCCTAACCCTAGCCCGAACCCTAACCCTAACCCTTCCCTGATTCCTTACCCTTAGCCGTCCCCTAATCCTAACCCGTACGCTAACACTAACCCGCGCCCTCACACGTACGCTCCCCCTAAAGCGTTGTCATACCTTCACTTGGACCCTAAACCGTCCCCGTCCCCTAACCCTAACCCTAGCCCGATGCCTAACGCTAACCCTTCCCCGAAGCCTAACCCTCACCCGTCCCCTAATCCTAACCCGTACGCTGACACTAACCCGTGCCCTCACAAGAACGCTCCCCCTAAAGTGTTGTCGTACCCTCACCTGGACCCTAAACCGTCCCCGTCCCCTAACCCTAACCCTAGCCCGAACCCTAACCCTAACCCTTCCCCGAAGCCTGACCCTCACCCGTCCCCTAAACCTAACCCGTACGCTGATACTAACCCGCGCCCTCGCACGTACGCTCCCCCTAAAGCGTTGTCGTACCCTCACCAGGACCCTAAACCGTCCCCGTCCCCTAACCCTAACCCTAGCCCGAACCCTAACCCTAACCCTTCCCCGAAGCCTGACCCTCACCCGTCCCCTAATCCTAACCCGTACGCTAACACTAACCCGCGCCCTCACACGTACGCTCCCCCTAAAGCGTTGTCGTACCCTCACCTGGACCCTAAACCGTCCCCGTCCCCTAACCCTAACCCTAGCCCGAAGCCTAACCCTAACTCTTCCCCGAAGTCTGACCCTCACCCGTCCCCTAATCCTAACCCGTTGGCTGACACTAACCCACGCCCTCACACGTACGCTCCCCCTAAAGCGTTGTTGTACCCTCACCTGGACCCTAAACCGTCCCCGTCCCCTAACCCTAACCCTAGCACGAACCCTAACCCTAACCCTTCCCCGAAGCCTGACCCTCACCCGTCCCCTAATCCTAACCCGCACGCTGACACTAACCCGCGCCCTCACACGTACGCTCCCCCTAAAGCGTTGTCGTACCCTCACCTGGACCCTAAACCGTCCCCGTCCCCTAACCCTAACCCTAGCCCGAACCCTAACCCTAGCCCTTCCCCGAAGCCTGACCCTCAACCGTCCCCTAATCCTAACCCGTACGCTAACACTAACCCGCGCCCTCACACGTACACTCCCCATAAAGCGCTGTCGTACCCTCACCTGGACCCTAAACCTTCCCCGTCCCCTAACCCTAACCCTAGCCCGAACCATAACCCTACCCCTTCCCTGATTCCTGACCCTCAGCCGTCCCCTAATCCTAACCCGTACGCTGACACTAACCCGCGCCCTCACACGTACGCTCCCCCTAAAGCGTTGTCGTACCTTCACCTGGACCCTAAACCGTCCCCGTCCCCTAACCCTAACCCTAGCCCGAAGCCTAACCCTAACCCTTCCCCGAAGCCTGACCCTCACCCGTCCCCTAATCCTAACCCGTAGGCTGACACTAACCCGCGCCCTCACACGTACGCTCCCCCTGAAGCGTTGTCGTACCCTCACCTGGACCCTAAACCGTCCCCGTCCCCTAACCCTAACCCTAGCCCGAACCCTAACCCTAACCCTTCCCCGAAGCCTGACCCTCATCCGTCCCCTAATCCTAATCCGTACGCTGACACTAACCCGTGCCCTCACACGAAAGCTCCCCCTAAAGCGTTGTCGTACCCTCACCTGGACCCTAAACCGTCCCCGTCCCCTAACCCTAACCCTAGCCCGAAGCCTAACCCTAACCCTTCCCCGAAGCCTGACCCTCACCCGTCCCCTAATCCTAACCCGTAGGCTGACACTAACCCGCGCCCTCACACGTACGCTCCCCCTAAAGCGTTGTCGTACCCTCACCTGGACCCTAAACCGTCCCCGTCCCCTAACCCTAACCCTAGCACGAACCCTAACCCTAACCCTTCCCCGAAGCCTGACCCTCACCCGTCCCCTAATCCTAACCCGCACGCTGACACTAACCCGCGCCCTCACACGTACGCTCCCCCTGAAGCGCTGTCATTCCCTCACCTGGACCCTAAACCGTCCCCGTCCCCTAACCCTAACCCTAGCCCGAACCCTAACCCTAACACTTCCCCGAAGCCTGACCCTCAGCCGTCCCCTAATCCTAACCCGTACGCTAACACTAAACTGCGCCCTCACACGTACGCTCCCCCTAAAGCGTTGTCGTACCCTCACCTCGACCCTAAACCGTCCCCGTCCCCTAACCCTAACCCTAGCCCGAACCCTAACCCTAACACTTCCCCGAAGCCTGACCCTCACCCGTCCCCTAATCCTAACCCGTACGCTGACACTAACCCACGCCCTCACACGTACGCTCCCCCTAAAGCGTTGCCGTACCCTCACCTGAACCCTAAACCCTCCCCGTCCCTTAACCCTAACCCTAGCCCGAATCCTAACCCTAACCCTTCCCCGAAGCCTGACCCTCAACCGTCCCCTTATCCTAACCTGTACGCTGACACTAACCCGTGCCCTCACACGTACGCTCCCCATAAAGCGCTGTCGTACCCTCACCTGGACCCTAAACCGTCCCCGTCCCCTAACCCTAACCCTAGCCCGAACCCTAACCCTAACCCTTCCCCGAAGCCTGACCCTCACCCGTCCCCTAATCCTAACCCGTACGCTGACACTAACCCGCGCCCTCACACGTACGCTCCCCCTAAAGCGCTGTCATACCCTCACCTGGACCCTAAACCTTCCCCGTCCCCTAACCCTAACCCTAGCCCGAACCCTAACCCTAACCCTTCCCCGAAGCCTGACCCTCACCCGTCCCCTAATCCTATCCCGTACGCTGACACTAACCCGCGCCCTCACACGTACGCTCCCCCTAAAGCGCTGTCATTCCCTCACCTGGACCCTAAACCTTCCCCGTCCCCTAACCCTAACCCTAGCCCGAACCCTAACCCTAACCCTTCCCCGAAGCCTGACCCTCACCCGTCCCCTAATCCTAACCCGTACGCTGACACTAACCCGCGCCCTCACACGTACGCTCCTCCTAAAGCGTTGTCGTACCCTCACCTGGACCTTAAACCGTCCCCGTCCCCTAACCCTAACCCTAGCCCGAAGCCTAACCCTAACCCTTCCCCGAAGCCTGACCCTCACCCGTCCCCTAATCCTAACCCGCACGCTGACACTAACCCGCGCCCTCACACGTACGCTCCCCCTGAAGCGCTGTCATTCCCTCGCCTGGACCCTAAACCGTCCCCGTCCCCTAACCCTAACCCTAGCCCGAATCCTAACCCTAACCCTTCCCCGAAGCCTGACCCTCAGCCGTCCCCTAATCCTAACCCGTACGCTAACACTAACCTGCGCCCTCACACGTACGCTCCCCCTAAAGCGTTGTCGTACCCTCACCTCGACCCTAAACCGTCCCCGTCCCCTAACCCTAACCCTACCCCGAACCCTAACCCTAACACTTCCCCGAAGCCTGACCCTCACCCGTCCCCTAATCCTAACCCGTACACTGACACTAACCCACGCCCTCACACGTACGCTCCCCCTAAAGCGTTGCCGTACCCTCACCTGAACCCTAAACCCTCCCCGTCCCTTAACCCTAACCCTAGCCCGAACCCTAACCCTAACCCTTCCCCGAAGCATGACCCTCAACCGTCCCTTTATCCTAACCTGTACGCTGACACTAACCCGTGCCCTCACACGTACGCTCCCCATAAAGCGCTGTCGTACCCTCACCTGGACCCTAAACCGTCCCCGTCCCCTAACCCTAACCCTAGCCCGAACCCTAACCCTAACCCTTCCCCGAAGCCTGACCCTCACCCGTCCCCTAATCCTAACCCGTACGCTGACACTAACCCGCGCCCTCAAACGTACGCTCCCCCTAAAGCGCTCTCATACCCTCACCTGGACCCTAAACCTTCCCCGTCCCCTAACCCTAACCCTAGCCCGAACCCTAACCCTAACCCTTCCCCGAAGCCTGACCCTCACCCGTCCCCTAATCCTAACCCGTACGCTGACACTAACCCGCGCCCTCACACGTACGCTCCCCCTAAAGCGCTGTCATTCCCTCACCTGAACCCTAAACCTTCCCCGTCCCCTAACCCTAACCCTAGCCCGAAACCTAACCCTAACCCTTCCCCGAAGCCTGACCCTCACCCGTCCCCTAATCCTAACCCGTACGCTGACACTAACCCGCGCCCTCACACGTACGCTCCCCCTAAAGCGTTGTACCCTCACCTGGACCTTAAACCATCCCCGTCCCCTAACCCTAACCCTAGCCCGAAGCCTAAACCTAACCCTTCCCTGAAGCCTGACCCTCACCCGTCCCATAATCCTAACCCGTACGCTGACACTAACCCACGCCCTCACAGGAACGCTCCCCGTAAAGCGTTGTCGTACCCTCACCTCGACCCTAAATCGTCCCCGTCCCCTAACCCTAACCCTAGCCCGAACCCTAACCCTAACCCTTCCCCGAAGCCTGACCCTCACCCGTCCCCTAATCCTAACCCGTACGCTGACACTAACCCGCGCCCTCACACGTACGCTCCCCCTAAAGCGCTGTCATACCCTCACCTGGACCCTAAACCTTCCCCGTCCCCTAACCCTAACCCTAGCCCGAACCCTAACCCTAACCCTTCCCCGAAGCCTGACCCTCACCCGTCCCCTAATCCTAACCCGTACGCTGACACTAACGCGCGCCCTCACACGTACGCTCCCCCTAAAGCGCTGTCATTCCCTCACCTGGACCCTAAACCTTCCCCGTCCCCTAACCCTAACCCTAGCCCGAACCCTAACCCTAACCTTTCCCCGAAGGTGACCCTCACCCGTCCCCTAATCCTAACCCGTACGCTGACACTAACCCGCGCCCTCACACGTACGCTCCCCATAAAGCGCTGTCGTACCCTCACCTGGACCCTAAACCTTCCCCGTCCCCTAATCCTAACCCTAGCCCGAACCCTAACCCTAACCCTTCCCCGAAGCCTGACCCTCACCCGTCCCCTAATCCTAACCCGTACGCTAACACTAACCCACGCCCTCACACGTACGCTCCGCCTAAAGCGTTGTCGTACCCTTACCTGGACCCTAAACCGTCCCCGTCCCCTAACCCTAACCCTAGCCCGAACCCTAACCCTAAACCTTCCCCGAAGCCTGACCCTCACCCGTCCCCTAATCCTAACCCGTACGCTGACACTAACCCGCGCCCTCACATGTACGCTCCCCCTAAAGCGTTGTCGTACCCTCACCTGGACCCTGAACCGTCCCCGTCCCCTAACCCTAACCCTAGCCCGAAGCCTAACCCTAATCCTTCCCTGAAGCCTGACCCTCACCCGTCCCATAATCCTAACCCGTACGCTGACACTAACCCTCGCCCTCACAGGAACGCTCCCCCTAAAGCGTTGTCGTACCCTCACCTCGACCCTAAACCGTCCCCGTCCCCTAACCCTAACCCTAGCCCGAACCCTAACCCTAACCCTTCCCCGAAGCCTGACCCTCACCCGTCCCCTAATCCTAACCCATACGCTAACACTAACCCGCGCCCTCACACGTACGCTCCCCCTAAAGCGTTGTCGTACCCTCACCTGGACCCTAAACCGTCTCGGTCCCCTAACCCTAACCCTATCCCGAAACCTAACCCTAACCCTTCCCCGAAGCCTGACCCTCACCCGTCCCCTAATCCTAACCCGTACGCTAACACTAACCCGCACCCTCACACGTACGCTCCCCCTAAAGCATTGTCGTACCTTCACCTGGACCCTAAACGGTCCCCGTCCCCTATCCCTAACCCTAGCCCGATCCCTAACCCTAACCCTTCCTCGAAGTCTGACCCTCACCCGTCCCCTAATCCTAACCCGTACGCTAACACTAACCCGCGCCCTCACACGTACGCTCCACCTAAAGCGTTGTCGTACCCTCACCTGGACCCTAAACCGTCCCCGTCCCCTAACCCTAACCCTAGCCCGAACCCTAACCCTAACCTTTCCCCGAAGGCTGACCCTCACCCGTCCCCTAATCCTAACCCGTACGCTGACACTAACCCGCGCCCTCACACGTACGCTCCCCATAAAGTGCTGTCGTACCCTCACCTGGACCCTAAACCTTCCCCGTCCCCTAACCCTAACCCTAGCCCGAACCATAACCCTAACCCTTCCCTGATTCCTGACCCTCAGCCGTCCCCTAATCCTAACCCGTACGCTAACACTAACCCGCGCCCTCACACGTACGCTCCCCCTAAAACGTTGTCGTACCTTCACCTGGACCCTAAACCGTCCCCGTCCCCTAACCCTAACCCTAGCCCGAAGCCTAACCCTAACCCTCCCCCGAAGCCTGACCCTCACCCGTCCCCTAATCCTAACCCGTACGCTGACACTAACCTGTGCCCTCACACGAACGCTCCCCCTAAAGCGTTGTCGTACCCTCACCTGGACCCTAAACCGTCCCCGTCCCCTAACCCTAACCCTAGCCCGAACCCTAACCCTAACCCTTCCCAGAAGCCTGACCCTCACCCGTCCCCTAAACCTAACCCGTACGCTGATACTAACCCGCGCCCTCGCACGTACGCTCCCCCTAAAGCGTTGTCGTACCCTCACCTGGACCCTAAACCGTCCCCGTCCCCTAACCCTAACCCTAGCCCGAACCCTAACCCTAACCCTTCCCCGAAGCCTGACCCTCAACCGTCCCCTAATCCTAACCCGTACGCTAACACTAACCCGCGCCCTCACACGTACGCTCCCCCTAAAGCGTTGTCGTACCCTCACCTGGACCCTAAACCGTCCCCGTACCCTAACCCTAACCCTAGCCCGAACCCTAACCCTAACCCTTCCCCGAAGCCTGACCCTCACCCGTCCCCTAATCCTAACCCGTACGCTGACACTAACCCGTGCTCTCACACGAACGCTCCCCCTAAAGCGTTGTCGTACCCTCACCTGGACCCTAAACCGTCCCCGTCCCCTAACCCTAACCCTAGCCCGAAGCCTAACCCTAGCCCTTCCCCGAAGCCTGACCCTCACCCGTCCCCTAATCCTAACCCGTAGGCTGACACTAACCCGCGCCCTCACACGTACGCTCCCCCTAAAGCGTTGTCGTACCCTCACCTGGACCCTAAACCGTCCCCGTCCCCTAACCCTAACCCTAGCACGAACCCTAACCCTGACCCTTCCCCGAAGCCTGACCCTCACCCGTCCCCTAATCCTAACCCGCACGCTGACACTAACCCACGCCCTCACACGTACGCTCCACCTAAAGCGTTGTCGTACCCTCACCTGGACCCTACACCGTCCCCGTCCACTAACCCTAACCCTAGCCCGAACCCTAACCCTAACCTTTCCCCGAAGGCTGACCCTCACCCGTCCCGTAATCCTAACCCGTACGCTGACACTAACCCGCGCCCTCACACGTACGCTCCCCATAAAGCGCTGTCTTACCCTCACCTGGACCCTAAACCTTCCCCGTCCCCTAACCCTAACCCTAGCCCGAACCATAACCCTAACCCTTCGCTGATTTCTGACCCTCAGCCGTCCCCTAATCCTAACCCGTACGCTGACACTAACCCGTGCCCTCACATGAACGCTCCCCCTAAAGCGTTGTCGTACCCTCACCTCGACCCTAAACCGTCCCTGTCCCCTAACCCTAACCCTAGCCCGAACCCTAACCCTAACCCTTCCCCGAAGCCTGACCCTCACCCGTCCCCTAAACCTAACCCGTACGCTGATACTAACCCGCGCCCTCGCACGTACGCTCCCCCTAAAGCGTTGTCGTACCCTCACCTGGACCCTAAACCGTCCCCGTCCCCTAACCCTAACCCTAGCCCGAACCCTAACCCTAACCCTTCCCCGAAGCCTGACCCTCAACCGTCCCCTAATCCTAACCCGTACGCTAACACTAACCCGCGCCCTCACACGTACGCTCCCCCTAAAGCGTTGTCGTACCCTCACCTGGACCCTAAACCGTCCCCGTCCCCTAACCCTAACCCTAGCCCGAACCCTAACCCTAACCCTTCCCCGAAGCCTGACCCTCACCCGTCCCCTAATCCTAACCCGTACGCTGACATTAACCCGCGCCCTCACACGAACGCTCCCCCTAAAGCGTTGTCGTACCCTCACCTGGACCCTAAACCGTCCCCGTCCCCTAACCCTAACCCTAGCACGAACCCTAACCCTAACCCTTCCCCGAAGCCTGACCCTCACCCGTCCCCTAATCCTAACCCGTAGGCTGACACTAACCCGCGCCCTGACACGTACGCTCCCCCTAAAGCGTTGTCGTACCCTCACCTGGACCTTAAACCGTCCCCGTTCCCTAACCCTAACCCTAGCCCGAAGCCTAACCCTAACCCTTCCCTGAAGCCTGACCCTCACCCGTCCCATAATCCTAACCCGTACGCTGACACTAACCCGCGCCCTCACAGGAATGCTCCCGCTAAAGCGTTGTCGTACCCTCACCTCGACCCTAAACCGTCCCCGTCCCCTAACCCTAACCCTAGCCCGAACCCTAACCCTAACCCTTCCCCGAAGCCTGACCCTCACCCGTCCCCTAATCCTAACTCATACGCTAACACTAACCCGCGCCCTCACACGTACGCTCCCCCTAAAGCGTTGTCGTACCCTCACCTGGACCCTAAACCGTCCCCGTCCCCTAACCCTAACCCTAGCCCGAACCCTAACCCTAACCCTTCCCCGAAGCCTGACCCTCAACCGTCCCCTAATCCTAACCCGTACGCTAACACTAACCCGAGCCCTCACACGTACGCTCCCCCTAAAGTGTTGTCGTACCCTCACCTGGACCCTAAACCGTCCCCGTCCCCTAACCCTAACCCTAGCACGAACCCTAACCCTAACCCTTCCCCGAAGCCTGACCCTCACCCGTCCCCTAATCCTAACCCGTAGGCTGACACTAACCCGCGCCCTGACACGTACGCTCCCCCTAAAGCGTTGTCGTACCCTCACCTGGACCCTAAACCGTCCCCGTCCCCTAACCCTAACCCTAGCACGAACCCTAACCCTAACCCTTCCCCGAAGCTTGACCCTCACCCGTCCCCTAATCCTAACCCATACGCTAACACTACCCCGCGCCCTCACACGTACGCTCCCCCTAAAGCGTTGTCGTACCCTTACCTGGACCCTAAACCGTCCCCATCCCCTAACCCTAACCCTAGCCCGAACCCTAACCCTAACCCTTCCCCGAAGCCTGACCCTCACCCGTCCCCTAATCCTAACCCGTACGCTGACACTAACCCGCGCCCTCACACGTACGCTCCCCCTAAAGCGCTGTCATACCCTCACCTGGACCCTAAACCTTCCCCGTCCCCTAACCCTAACCCTAGCCCGAACCCTAACCCTAACCCTTCCCCGAAGCCTGACCCTCACCCGTCCCCTAATCCTAACCCGTACGCTGACACTAACCCGCGCCCTCACACGTACGCTCCCCCTAAAGCGCTGTCATTCCCTCACCTGGACCCTAAACCTTCCCCGTCCCCTAACCCTAACCCTAGCCCGAACCCTAACCCTAACCCTTCCCCGAAGCCTGACCCTCACCCGTCCCCTAATCCTAACCCGTACGCTGACACTAACCCGCGCCCTCACACGTACGCTCCCCCTAAAGCGTTGTCGTACCCTCACCTGGACCTTAAACCGTCCCCGTCCCCTAACCCTAACCCTAGCCAGAAGCCTAACCCTAACCCTAACCCTTCCCTGAAGCCTGACCCTCACCCGTCCCATAATCCTAACCCGTACGCTGACACTAACCCGCGCCCTCACAGGAACGCTCCCCGTAAAGCGTTGTCGTACCCTCACCTCGACCCTAAACCGTCCCCGTCCCCTAACCCTAACCCTAGCCCGAACCCTAACCCTAACCCTTCCCCGAAGCCTGACCCTCACCCGTCCCCTAATCCTAACTCATACGCTAACACTAACCCGCGCCCTCACACGTACGCTCCCCCTAAAGCGTTGTCGTACCCTCACCTGGACCCTAAACCGTCTCGGACCCCTAACCCTAACCCTAGCCCGAACCCTAACCCTAACCCTTCCCCGAAGCCTGACCCTCACCCGTCCCCTAATCCTAACCCGTACGCTAACACTAACCCGCACCCTCACACGTACGCTCCCCCTAAAGCATTGTCGTACCCTCACCTGGACCCTAAACGGTCCCCGTCCCCTATCCCTAACCCTAGCCCGAACCCTAACCCTAACCCTTCCCCGAAGCCTGACCCTCACCCGTCCCCTAATCCTAACTCATACGCTAACACTAACCCGCGCCCTCACACGTACGCTCCACCTAAAGCGTTGTCGTACCCTCACCTGGACCCTAAACCGTCCCCGTCCCCTAACCCTAACCCTAGCCCGAACCCTAACCCTAACCTTTCCCCGAAGGTGACCCTCACCCGTCCCCTAATCCTAACCCGTACGCTGACACTAACCCGCGCCCTCACATGTACGCTCCCCATAAAGCGCTGTCGTACCCTCACCTGGACCCTAAACCTTCCCCGTCCCCTAATCCTAACCCTAGCCTGAACCCTAACCCTAACCCTTCCCCGAAGCCTGACCCTCACCCGTCCCCTAATCCTAACCCGTACGCTAACACTAACCCGCGCCCTCACACGTACGCTCCGCCTAAAGCGTTGTCGTACCCTTACCTGGACCCTAAACCGTCCCCGTCCCCTAACCCTAACCCTAGCCCGAACCATAACCCTAACCCTTCCCTGATTTCTGACCCTCAGCCGTCCCCTAATCCTAACCCGTACGCTGACACTAACCCGTGCCCTCACACGAACGCTCCCCTTAAAGCGTTGTCGTACCCTCACCTCGACCCTAAACCGTCCCTGTCCCCTAACCCTAACCCTAGCCCGAACCCTAACCCTAACCCTTCCCCGAAGCCTGACCCTCACCCGTCCCCTAAACCTAACCCGTACGCTGATACTAACCCGCGCCCTCGCACGTACGCTCCCCCTAAAGCGTTGTCGTACCCTCACCTGGACCCTAAACCGTCCCCGTCCCCTAACCCTAACCCTAGCCCGAACCCTAACCCTAACCCTTCCCCGAAGCCTGACCCTCAACCGTCCCCTAATCCTAACCCGTACGCTAACACTAACCCGCGCCCTCACACGTACGCTCCCCCTAAAGCGTTGTCGTACCCTCACCTGGACCCTAAACCGTCCCCTAACCCTAACCCTAACCCTAGCCCGAACCCTAACCCTAACCCTTCCCCGAAGCCTGACCCTCACCCGTCCCCTAATCCTAACCCGTACGCTGACATTAACCCGCGCCCTCACACGAACGCTCCCCCTAAAGCGTTGTCGTACCCTCACCTGGACCCTAAACCGTCCCCGTCCCCTAACCCTAACCCTAGCACGAACCCTAACCCTAACCCTTCCCCGAAGCCTGACCCTCACCCGTCCCCTAATCCTAACCCGTAGGCTGACACTAACCCGCGCCCTGACACGTACGCTCCCCCTAAAGCGTTGTCGTACCCTCACCTGGACCTTAAACCGTCCCCGTCCCCTAACACTAACCCTAGCCCGAAGCCTAACCCTAACCCTTCCCTGAAGCCTGACCCTCACCCGTCCCATAATCCTAACCCGTACGCTGACACTAACCCGCGTCCTCACAGGAAAGCTCCCGCTAAAGCGTTGTCGTACCCTCACCTCGACCCTAAACCGTCCCCGTCCCCTAACCCTAACCCTAGCCCGAACCCTAACCCTAACCCTTCCCCGAAGCCTGACCCTCACCCGTCCCCTAATCCTAACCCGTAGGCTGACACTAACCCGCGCCCTGACACGTACGCTCCCCCTAAAGCGTTGTCGTACCCTCACCTGGACCCTAAACCGTCCCCGTCCCCTAACCCTAACCCTAGCCCGAACCCTAACCCTAACCCTTCCCCGAAGCCTGACCCTCACCCATCCCCTAATCCTAACCCGTACGCTAACACTAACCCGCGCCCTCACATGTACGCTCCCCCTAAAGCGTTGTCGTACCCTCACCTGGACCCTAAACCGTCCCCGTCCCCTAACCCTCACCCTAGCCCGAAGCCTAACCCTAACTCTTCCCCGAAGCCTGACCCTCACCCGTCCCCTAATCCTAACCCGTAGGCTGACACTAACCCGCGCCCTCACACGTACGCTCCCCCTAAAGCGTTGTCGTACCCTCACCTGGACCCTAAACCGTCCCCGTCCCCTAACCCTAACCCTAGCGCGAACCCTAACCCTGACCCTTCCCCGAAGCCTGACCCTCACCCGTTCCCTAATCCTAACCCGCACGCTGACACTAACTCGCGCCCTCACACGTACGCTCCCCATAAAGCGCTGTCGTACCCTCACCTGGACCCTAAACCTTCCCCGTCCCCTAACCCTAACCCTAGCCCGAACCATAACCCTAACCGTTCCCTGATTCCTGACCCTCAGCCGTCCCCTAATCCTAACCCGTACGCTAACACTAACCCGCGCCGTCACACGTACGCTCCCCCTAAAGCGTTGTCATACCTTCACCTGGACCCTAAACCGTCCCCGTCCCCTAACCCTAACCCTAGCCCGAAGCCTAACCCTAACCCTTCCCCGAAGCCTAACCCTCACCCGTCCCCTAATCCTAACCCGTACGCTGACACTAACCCGTGCCCTCACACGAACGCTCCCCCTAAAGTGTTGTCGTACCCTCACCTGGACCCTAAACCGTCCCCGTCCCCTAACCCTAACCTTAGCCCGAACCCTAACCCTAACCCTTCCCCGAAGCCTGACCCTCACCCGTCCCCTAAACCTAACCCGTACGCTGATACTAACCCGCGCCCTCGCACGTACGCTCCCCCTAAAGCGTTGTCGTACCCTCACCTGGACCCTAAACCGTCCCCGTCCCCTAACCGTAACCCTAGCCCGAACCCTAACCCTAACCCTTCCCCGAAGCCTGACCCTCACCCGTCCCCTAATCCTAACCCGTACGCTAACACTAACCCGCGCCCTCACACGTACGCTCCCCCTAAAGCGTTGTCGTACCCTCACCTGGACCCTAAACCGTCCCCGTCCCCTAACCCTAACCCTAGCCCGAAGCCTAACCCTAACTCTTCCCCGAAGCCTGACCCTCACCCGTCCCCTAATCCTAACCCGTAGGCTGACACTAACCCACGCCCTCACACGTACGCTCCCCCTAAAGCGTTGTTGTACCCTCACCTGGACCCTAAACCGTCCCCGTCCCCTAACCCTAACCCTAGCACGAACCCTAACCCTAACCCTTCCCCGAAGCCTGACCCTCACCCGTCCCCTAATCCTAACCCGTAGGCTGACACTAACCCGCGCCCTGACACGTACGCTCCCCCTAAAGCGTTGTCGTACCCTCACCTGGACCTTAAACCGTCCCCGTCCCCTAACACTAACCCTAGCCCGAAGCCTAACCCTAACCCTTCCCTGAAGCCTGACCCTCACCCGTCCCATAATCCTAACCCGTACGCTGACACTAACCCACGCCCTCACACGTACGCTCCCCCTAAAGCGTTGTCGTACCCTCACCTGGACCCTAAACCGTCCCCGTCCCCTAACCCTAACCCTAGCCTGAACCCTAACCCTAACGCTCCCCCGAATCCTGACCCTCACCCGTCCCCTAATCCTAACCCGTACGCTGACACTAACCCGCGCCCTCACACGTACGCTCCCCCTAAAGCGTTGTCGTACCCTCACCTGGACCCTAAACCGTCCCCGTCCCCTAACCCTAACCCTAGCACGAACCCTAACCCTAACCCTTCCCCGAAGCCTGACCCTCACCCGTCCCCTAATCCTAACCCGTACGCTAACACTAACCTGCGCCCTCACACGTACGCTCCCCCTAAAGCGTTGTCGTACCCTCACCGCGACCCTAAACTATCCCCGTCCCCTAACCCTAACCCTAGCCCGAACCCTAACCCTAACACTTCCCCGAAGCCTGACCCTCACCCGTCTCCTAATCCTAACCCGTACGCTGACACTAACCCACGCTCTCACACCTACGCTCCCCCTAAAGCGTTGCCGTACCCTCACCTGAACCCTAAACCCTCCCCTTCCCTTAACCCTAACCCTAGCCCGAACCCTAACCCTAACCATTCCCCGAAGCCTGACTCTCAACCGTCCCCTAATCCTAACCCGTACGCTGACACTAACCCGCGCCCTCACACGTACGCTACCCCTAAAGCGTTGTCGTACCCTTACCTGGACCCTAAACCTTCCCCGTCCCCTAACCCTAACCCTACCGCGAACCCTAACCCTAACCGTTCCCCGAAGCCTGACCCTCACCCGTCCCATAATCCTAACCCGTACGCTGACACTAACCCGCGCCCTCACAGGAACACTCCCACTAAAGCGTTGTCGTACCCTCACCTCGACCCTAAACCGTCCCCGTCCCCTAACCCTAACCCTAGCCCGAACCCTAACCCTAACCCTTCCCCGAAGCCTGACTCTCACCCGTCCCCTAATCCTAACCCGTACGCTAACACTAACCCACGCCCTCACATGTACACTCCCCGTAAAGCGTTGCCGTACCCTCACCTGAACCCTAAACCCTCCCCGTCCCTTAACCCTAACCCTAGCCCGAACCCTAACCCTAACCCTTCCCCAAAGCCTGACCCTCAACCGTCCCCTAATCCTAAACCGTACGCTGACACTAACCCGCGCCCTCACACGTACGCTCCCCCTAAAGCGTTGTCGTACCCTCACCTGGACCCTAAACCGTCCCCGTCCCCTAACCCTAACCCTAGCCCGAACCCTAACCCTAACCCTTCCCCGAAGCCTGACCCTCACCCATCCCCTAATCCTAACCCGTACGCTGACACTAACCCGTGCCCTCACACGAACGCTCCCCCTAAAGCGTTGTCGTACCCTCACCTGGACACTAAACCGTCCCCGTAACCTAACCCTAACCCTAGCCCGAAGCCTAACCCTAACCCTTCCCCGAAGCCTGACCCTCACCCGTCCCCTAATCCTAACCCGTACGCTGACACTAACCCGCGCCCTCACACGTATGCTCCCCCTAAAGCGTTGTCGTATCCTCACCTGGACCCTAAACCGTCCCCGTCCCTTAACCCTAACCCTAGCCCGAACCCTAACCCTAACCCTTCCCCGAAGCCTGACCCTCACCCGTCCCCTAATCCTAACCCGTACGCTGACAATAACTCGCGCCCTCACACGTACGCTCCCCCTAAAGCGCTGTCATACCCTCACCTGGACCCTAAACGTTCCCCGTCCCCTAACCCTAACCCTAGCCCGAACCCTAACCCTAACCCTTCCCCGAAGCCTGACCCTCACCCGTCCCCTAATCCTAAACCGTACGCTAACACTAACCCGCGCCCTCACACGTACGCTCCCCCTAAAGCGTTGTCGTACCCTTACCTGGACCCTAAACCGTCCCCGTCCCCTAACCCTAACCCTAGCC
The DNA here is from genome assembly GCF_964374135.1 of Grampus griseus. NCBI lineage: Eukaryota > Metazoa > Chordata > Mammalia > Artiodactyla > Delphinidae > Grampus > Grampus griseus. The sequence continues at coordinate 125,353 of NW_028132884.1, forward strand.
CGAACCCTAACCCTAAACCTTCCCCGAAGCCTGACCCTCACCCGTCCCCTAATCCTAACCCGTACGCTGACACTAACCCGCACCCTCACAGGAACGCTCCCCCTAAAGCGTTGTCGTATCCTCACCTCGACCCTAAACCGTCCCCGTCCCCTAACCCTAACCCTAGCCCGAACCCTAACCCTAACCCTTCCCCGAAGCCTGACCCTCACCCGTCCCCTAATCCTAACCCATACGCTGACACTAACCCGTGCCCTCACACGTACGCTCCCCCTAAAGCGTTGTCGTACTCTCACCTGGACCCTAAACCGTCTCGGTCCCCTAACACTAACCCTAGTCCGAACCCTAAACCTAACACTTCCCCGAAGCCTGACCCTCACCCGTCCCCTAATCCTAACCCGTACGCTAACACTAACCCACGCCCTCACACGTACGCTCCGCCTAAAGTGTTGTCGTACCCTCACCTGGACCCTAAACCGTCCCCGTCCCCTATCCCTAACCCTAGCCCGAACCCTAACCCTAACCCTTCCCCGAAGCCTGACCCTCACCCGTCCCCTAATCCTAACCCGTACGCTGACACTAACCCGCGCCCTCACACGTACGCTCCCCCTAAAGCGTTGTCGTACCCTCACCTGGACCCTAAACCGTCCCCGTCCCCTAACCCTAACCCTAGCCCGAACCCTAACCCTAACCCTTCCCCGAAGCCTGACCCTCACCCGTCCCCTAATCCTAACCCATACGCTAACACTAACCCACGCCCTCACACGTACGCTCCCCCTAAAGCGTTGCCGTACCCTCACCTGAACCCTAAACCCTCCCCGTCCCTTAACCCTAACCCTAGCCCGAACCCTAACCCTAACCCTTCCCCGAAGCCTGACCCTCAACCGTCCCCTAATCCTAACCCGTACGCTGACACTAACCCGCGCCCTCACACGTACGCTCCCCATAAAGCGCTGTCGTACCCTCACCTGGACCCTAAACCTTCCCCGTCCCGTAACCGTAACCCTAGCCCGAACCATAACCCTAACGCTTCCCTGATTCCTCAACCTCAGCCGTCCCCTAATCCTAACCCGTACGCTAACACTAACCCGCGCCCTCACACGTACGCTCCCCCTAAAGCGTTGTCGTACATTCACCTGGAAGCTAAACCGTCCCCGTCCCCTAACCCTAACCCTAGCCCGAAGCCTAACCCTAACCCTTCCCCGAAGCCTGACCCTCACCCGTCCCCTAATCCTAACCCGTACGCTGACACTAACCTGTGCCCTCACACGAACGCTCCCCCTAAAGCGTTGTCGTACCCTCACCTGGACCCTAAACCGTCCCCGTCCCCTAACCCTAACCCTAGCCCGAAGCCTAACCCTAACCCTTCCCCAAGCCTGACCCTCAACCGTCCCCTAATCCTAACCCGTACGCTGACACTAACCCGCGCCCTCACACGTACGCTCCCCATAAAGCGCTGTCGTACCCTCACCTGGACCCTAAACCTTCCCCGTCCCCTAACCCTAACCCTAGCCCGAACCATAACCCTAACGCTTCCCTGATTCCTGAACCTCAGCCGTCCCCTAATCCTAAACCGTACGCTAACACTAACCCGCGCCCTAACACGTACGCTCCCCCTAAAGCGATGTCGTACCTTCACCTGGAACCTAAACCGTCCCCGTCCCCTAACCCTAACCCTAGCCCGAAGGCTAACCCTAACCCTTCCCCGAAGCCTGACCCTCACCCGTCCCCTAATCCTAACCCGTACGCTGACACTAACCTGTGCCCTCACACGTACGCTCCCCCTAAAGCGTTGTCGTACCTTCACCTGGAAGCTAAACCGTCCCCGTCCCCTAACCCTAACCCTAGCCCGAAGCCTAACCCTAACCCTTCCCCGAAGCCTGACCCTCACCCGTCCCCTAATCCTAACCCGTACGCTGACACTAACCTGCGCCCTCACACGTACACTCCCCCTAAAGCGTTGTCGTACCCTCACCTGGACCCTAAACCGTCCCCGTCCCCTAACCCTAACCCTAGCACGAACTCTAACCCTAACCCTTCCCCGAAGCCTGAACCTCACCCGTCCCCTAATCCTAACCCGCACGCTGACACTAACCCGCGCCCTCACAACTACGCTCCCCCTAAAGCGTTGTCGTACCCTCACCTGGACCCTAAACCGTTCCAGTCCCCTAACCCTAACCCTAGCCCGAACCCTAACCCTAACCCTTCCCCGAAGCCTGACCCTCAACCATCCCCTAATCCTAACCCGTACGCTAACACTAACCCGCGCCCTCACATGTATGCTCCCCTTAAAGCGTTGTCGTACCCTCACCTGGACCCTAAACCGTCCCCGTCCCCTAACCCTAACCCTAGCCCGAACCCTAACCCTAACACTTCACCGAAGCCTGGCCCTCACCCGTCCCCTAATCCTAACCTGTACGCTGACACTAACCCGTGCCCTCACACGAACGCTCCCCCTAAAGCGTTGTCGTACCCTCACCTGGACACTAAACCGTCCCCGTAACCTAACCCTAACCCTAGCCCGAAGCCTAACCCTAACCGTTCCCCGAAGCCTGACCCTCACCCGTCCCCTAATCCTAACCCGTACGCTGACACTAACCCGCGCCCTCACACGTACGCTCCCCCTAAAGCTTTGTCGTACCCTCACCTGGACCCTAAACCGTCCCCATCCCCTAACCCTAACCCTAGCCCGAACCCTAACCCTAACCCTTCCCCGAAGCCTGACCCTCACCCGTCCCCTAATCCTAACCCGTACGCTAACACTAACCTGCGCCCTCACACGTACGCTCCTCCTAAAGCGTTGTCGTACCCTCACCTCGACCCTAAACCGTCCCCGTCCCCTAAACCTAACCCTAGCCCGAACCCTAACCCTAACCCTTCCCCGAGCCTGACACTCACCCGTCCCCTAATCCTAACCCGTACGCTGACACTAACCCGCGCCCTCACACGTACGCTCCCCCTAAAGCGTTGTCGTACCCTCACCTGGACCCGAAACCGTCCCCGTCCCCTAACCCTAACCCTAGCCCGAACCCTAACCCTAACGCTTCCCCGAAGCCTGACCCTCACCCGTCCCCTAATCCTAACCGGTACGCTGACACTAACCCGCGCCCTCACACGTACGCTCCCCCTAAAGCGTTGTCGTACCCTCACCTGGACCCTAAACCGTCCCCGTCCCCTAACCCTAACCCTAGCCCGAACCCTAACCCTAACCCTTCCCCGAAGCCTGACCCTCACCCGTCCCCTAATCCTAAACCGTACGCTGACACTAACCCGCGCCCTGACACGTACGCTCCCCTTACAGCGCTGTCGTACCCTCACCTGGAGCCTAAACCTTCCCCATCCCCTAATCCTAACCCTAGCCCGAACCCTAACCCTAACACTAACCCGAAGCCTGACCCTCACCCGTCCCCTAATCCTAACCCGTACGCTAACACTAACCCGCACCCTCACACGTACGCTCCCCCTAAAGCGTTGTCGTACCCTCACCTGGACCCTAAACCGTCCCCGTCCCCTAGCCCTAACCCTAGCCCGAACCCTAACCCTAACCCTAACCCTAACCGTTTCCCGAAGCCTGACCCTCACCCGTCCCCTAATCCTAACCCGTACGCTGACACTAACCAGCGCCCTCACACGTACGCTCCCCCTAAAGCGTTGTCGTACCCTCACCTGGACCCTAAACCGTCCCCGTCCCCTAACCCTAACCCTAGCCCGAACCCTAACCCTAACCCTTCCCCGAAGCCTGACCCTCACCCGTCCCCTAATCCTAACCCGTACGGTAACACTAACCCGCGCCCTCACACGTACACTCCCCCTAAAGCTTTGTCGTACCCTCACCTGGACCCTAAACCGTCCCCGTCCCCTAACCCTAACCCTAGCCCGAACCCTAACCCTAAACCTTCCCCGAAGCCTGACCCTCACCCGTCCCCTAATCCTAACCCGTACGCTGACAATAACCCGCGCCCTCACACGTACGCTCCCCCTAAAGAGCTGTCATACCCTCACCTGGACCCTAAACCTTCCCCGTCCCCTAACCCTAACCCTAGCCCGAACCCTAACCCTAACCCTTCCCCGAAGCCTGACCCTCACCCGTCCCCTAATCCTAACCCGTACGCTAAAACTAACCCGCGCCCTCACACGTACGTTCCCCCTAAAGCGTTGTCGTACCCTTACCTGGACCCTAAACCGTCCCCGTCCCCTAACCCTAACCCTAGCCCGAACCCTAACCCTAAACCTTCCCCGAAGCCTGACCCTCACCCGTCCCCTAATCCTAACCCGTACGCTGACACTAACCCGCACCCTCACAGGAACGCTCCCCCTAAAGCGTTGTCGTATCCTCACCTCGACCCTAAACCGTCCCCGTCCCCTAACCCTAACCCTAGCCCGAAACCTAACCCTAACCCTTCCCCGAAGCCTGACCCTCACCCGTCCCCTAATCCTAACCCATACGCTGACACTAACCCGTGCCCTCACACGTACGCTCCCCCTAAAGCGTTGTCGTACCCTCACCTGGACCCTAAACCGTCTCGGTCCCCTAACCCTAACCCTAGCCCGAACCCTAACCCTAACCCTTCCCCGAAGCCTGACCCTCACCCGTCCCCTAATCCTAACCCGTACGCTAACACTAACCCGCGCCCTCACACGTACGCTCCCCCTAAAGCGTTGCCGTACCCTCACCTGAACCCTAAACCCTCCCCGTCCCTTAACCCTAACCCTAGCCCGAACCCTAACCCTAACCCTTCCCCGAAGCCTGACCCTCAACCGTCCCCTAATCCTAACCCGTACGCTGACACTAACCCGCGCCCTCACACGTACGCTCCCCATAAAGTGCTCTCGTACCCTCACCTGGACCCTAAACCTTCCCCGTCCCCTAACCCTAACCCTAGCCCGAACCATAACCCTAACGCTTCCCTGATTCCTGAACCTCAGCCGTCCCCTAATCCTAACCCATACGCTAACACTAACCCGCGCCCTCACACGTACGCTCCCCCTAAAGCGTTGTCGTACCTTCACCTGGAACCTAAACCGTTCCCGTCCCCTAACCCTAACCCTAGCCCGAAGGCTAACCCTAACCCTTCCCCGAAGCCTGACCCTCACCCGTCCCCTAATCCTAACCCGTACGCTGACACTAACCTGTGCCCTCACACGAACGCTCCCCCTAAAGCGTTGTCGTACCCTCACCTGGACCCTAAACCGTCCCCGTCCCCTAACCCTAACCCTAGCCCGAAGCCTAACCCTAACCCTTCCCCGAAGCCTGACCCTCACCCGTCCCCTAATCCTAACCCGTAGGATGACACTAACCCGCGCCCTCACACGTACACTCCCCCTAAAGCGTTGTCGTACCCTCACCTGGACCCTAAACCGTCCCCGTCCCCTAACCCTAACCCTAGCACGAACCCTAACCCTAACCCTTCCCCGAAGCCTGAACCTCACCCGTCCCCTAATCCTAACCCGCACGCTGACACTAACCCCCGCCCTCACATGTACGCTCCCCCTAAAGCGTTGTCGTACCCTCACCTGGACCCTAAACTGTCCCCGTCCCCTAACCCTAACCCTAGCCCGAACCCTAACCCTTCCTCTTCCCCGAAGCCTGACCCTCACCCGTCCCCTCATCCTAACCCGCACGCTGACACTAACCCGCGCCCTCACAACTACGCTCCCCATAAAGCGTTGTCGTACCCTCACCTGGACCCTAAACCGTCCCCGTCCCCTAACCCTAACCCTAGCCCGAACCCTAACCATAACCCTTCCCCGAAGCCTGACCCTCACCCGTCCCCTAATCCTAACCCGCACGCTGACACTAACCCGCGCCCTCACACGTACGCTCCCCCTAAAGCGTTGTCGTACCCTCACCTGGACCCTAAACCGTCCCCGTCCCCTAACCCTAAACCTAGCCCGAACCCTAACCCTAACCCTTCCCTGAAGCCTGACCCTCAGCCGTCCCCTAATCCTAACACGTACGCGAACACTAACCTGCGCCCTCACACGTACGCTCCCCCTCAAGCGTTGTCATACCCTCACCTCGACCCTAAACCGTCCCCGTCCCCTAACCCTAACCCTAGCCCGAACCCTAACCCTAACCCTTCCCCGAAGCCTGACCCTCACCCGTCCCCTAATCCTAACCCGTACGCTAACACTAACCCACGCCCTCACACGTACGCTCCCCCTAAAGCGTTGCCGTACCCTCACCTGAACCCTAAACCCTCCCCGTCCCTTAACCCTAACCCTAGCCCGAACCCTATCCCTAACCCTTCCCCGAAGCCTGACCCTCACCCGTCCCCTAATCCTAAACCGTACGCTAACACTAACCCGCGCCCTCACACGTACGCTCCCCTTACAGCGCTGTCGTACCCTCACCTGGACCCTAAACCTTCCCCATCCCCTAATCCTAACCCTAGCCCGAACCCTAACCCTAACACTTCCGCGAAGCCTGACCCTCACCCGTCCCCTAATCCTAACCCGTACGCTAACACTAACCCGCACCCTCACACGTACGCTCCCCCTAAAGCGTTGTCGTACCCTCACCTGGACCCTAAACCGTCCCCGTCCCCTAGCCCTAACCCTAGCCCGAACCCCAACCCTAACCCTAACCCTAACCCTTTCCCGAAGCCTGACCCTCACCCGTCCCCTAATCCTAACCCGTACGCTGACACTAACCCGCGCCCTCACACGTACGCTCCCCCTAAAGCGTTGTCGTACCCTCACCTGGACCCTAAACCGTCCCCGTCCCCTAACCCTAACCCTAGCCATAACCCTAACCCTAACCCTTCCCCGAAGCCTGACCCTCACCCGTCCCATAATCCTAACCCGTACGCTGACACTAACCCGCGCCCTCACACTTACGCTCCCCCTAAAGCGTTGTCGTACCCTCACCTGGACCCTAAACCGTCCCCGTCCCCTAACCCTAACCCTAGCCCGAACCCTAACCCTAAACCTTCCCCGAAGCCTGACCCTCACCCGTCCCCTAATCCTAACCCGTACGCTGACACTAACCCGCGCCCTCACACTTACGCTCCCCCTAAAGCATTGTCTTACCCTCACCTGGACCCTAAACCGTCCCTGTCCCTTAACCCTAACCCTAGCCCGAACCCTAACCCTAACCCTTCCCCGAAGCCTGATCCTCACCTATCCCCTAATCCTAACCCGTACGCTAACACTAACCCGCGCCCTCACTCGTACGCTCCCCCTAAAGCGTTGTCGTACCCTCACCAAGACCCTAAACCGTCCCCGTCCCCTAACCCTAACCCTAGCCCGAACCCTAACCCTAAACCTTCCCCGAAGCCTGACCCTCACCCTTCCCCTAATCCTAACCCGTACGCTGACACTAACCCGCGCCCTCACAGGAACGCTCCCCCTAAAGCGTTGTCGTATCCTCACCTCGACCCTAAACCGTCCCCGTCCCCTAACCCTAACCCTAGCCCGAACCCTAACCCTAACGCTTCCCCGAAGCCTGACCCTCACCCGTCCCCTAATCCTAACCGGTACGCTGACACTAACCCGCGCCCTCACACGTACGCTCCCCCTAAAGCGTTGTCGTACCCTCACCTGGACCCTAAACCGTCCCCGTCCCCTAACCCTAACCCTAGCCCGAACCCTAACCCTAACCCTTCCCCGAAGCCTGACCCTCACCCGTCCCCTAATACTAAACCGTACGCTGACACTAACCCGCGCCCTGACACGTACGCTCCCCTTACAGCGCTGTCGTACCCTCACCTGGACCCTAAACCTTCCCCATCCCCTAATCCTAACCCTAGCCCGAACCCTAACCCTAACACTTCCCCGAAGCCTGACCCTCACCCGTCCCCTAATCCTAACCCGTACGCTAACACTAACCCGCACCCTCACACGTACGCTCCCCCTAAAGCGTTGTCGTACCCTCACCTGGACCCTAAACCGTCCCCGTCCCCTAGCCCTAACCCTAGCCCGAACCCTAACCCTAACCCTAACCCTAACCCTTTCCCGAAGCCTGACCCTCACCCGTCCCCTAATCCTAACCCGTACGCTGACACTAACCCGCGCCCTCACACGTACGCTCCCCCTAAAGCGTTGTCGTACCCTCACCTGGACCCTAAACCGTCCCCGTCCCCTAACCCTAACCCTAGCCGTAACCCTAACCCTAACCCTTCCCCGAAGCCTGACCCTCACCCGTCCCCTAATCCTAACCCGTACGCTGACACTAACCCGCGCCCTCACACGTACGCTCCCCCTAAAGCGTTGTCGTACACTCACCTGGACCCTAAACCGTCCCCGTCCCCTAACCCTAACCCTAGCCCGAACCCTAACCCTAACCCTTCCCCGAAGCCTGACCCCCACCCGTCCCCTAATCCTAACCCGTACGCTGACACTAACCCGCGCCCTCACAGGTACGCTCCCCCTAAAGCATTGTCTTACCCTCACCTGGACCCTAAACCGTCCCTGTCCCTTAACCCTAACCCTAGCCCGAACCCTAACCCTAACCCTTCCCCGAAGCCTGACCCTCACCTGTCCCCTAATCCTAACCCGTACGCTAACACTAACCCGCGCCCTCACACGTACGCTCCCCCTAAAGCGTTGTCGTACCCTCACCAAGACCCTAAACCGTCCCCGTCCCCTAACCCTAACCCTAGCCCGAACCCTAACCCTAAGCCTTCCCCGAAGCCTGACCCTCACCCGTCCCCTAATCCTAACCCGTACGGTAACACTAACCCGCGCCCTCACACGTACACTCCCCCTAAAGCTTTGTCGTACCCTCACCTGGACCCTAAACCGTCCCCGTCCCCTAACCCTAACCCTAGCCCGAACCCTAACCCTAAACCTTCCCCGAAGCCTGACCCTCACCCGTCCCCTAATCCTAACCCGTACGCTGACAATAACCCGCGCCCTCACACGTACGCTCCCCCTAAAGCGCTGTCATACCCTCACCTGGACCCTAAACCTTCCCCGTCCCCTAACCCTAACCCTAGCCCGAACCCTAACCCTAACCCTTCCCCGAAGCCTGACCCTCACCCGTCCCCTAATCCTAACCCGTACGCTAAAACTAACCCGCGCCCTCACACGTACGCTCCCCCTAAAGCGTTGTCGTACCCTTACCTGGACCCTAAACCGTCCCCGTCCCCTAACCCTAACCCTAGCCCGAACCCTAACCCTAAACCTTCCCCGAAGCCTGACCCTCACCCGTCCCCTAATCCTAACCCGTACGCTGACACTAACCCGCACCCTCACAGGAACGCTCCCCCTAAAGCGTTGTCGTATCCTCACCTCGACCCTAAACCGTCCCCGTCCCCTAACCCTAACCCTAGCCCGAAACTTAACCCTAACCCTTCCCCGAAGCCTGACCCTCACCCGTCCCCTAATCCTAACCCATACGCTGACACTAACCCGTGCCCTCACACGTACGCTCCCCCTAAAGCGTTGTCGTACCCTCACCTGGACCCTAAACCGTCTCGGTCCCCTAACCCTAACCCTAGCCCGAACCCTAACCCTAACCCTTCCCCGAAGCCTGACCCTCACCCGTCCCCTAATCCTAACCCGTACGCTAACACTAACCCACGCCCTCACACGTACGCTCCCCCTAAAGCGTTGTCGTACCCTCACCTGAACCCTAAACCCTCCCCGTCCCTTAACCCTAACCCTAGTCCGAACCCTAACCCTAACCCTTCCCCGAAGCCTGACCCTCAACCGTCCCCTAATCCTAACCCGTACGCTGACACTAACCCGCGCCCTCACACGTACGCTCCCCATAAAGTGCTCTCGTACCCTCACCTGGACCCTAAACCTTCCCCGTCCCCTAACCCTAACCCTAGCCCGAACCATAACCCTAACGCTTCCCTGATTCCTGAACCTCAGCCGTCCCCTAATCCTAACCCGTACGCTAACACTAACCCGCGCCCTCACACGTACGCTCCCCCTAAAGCGTTGTCGTACCTTCACCTGGAACCTAAACCGTTCCCGTCCCCTAACCCTAACCCTAGCCCGAAGGCTAACCCTAACCCTTCCCCGAAGCCTGACCCTCACCCGTCCCCTAATCCTAACCCGTACGCTGACACTAACCTGTGCCCTCACACGAACGCTCCCCCTAAAGCGTTGTCGTACCCTCACCTGGACCCTAAACCGTCCCCGTCCCCTAACCCTAACCCTAGCCCGAAGCCTAACCCTAACCCTTCCCCGAAGCCTGACCCTCACCCGTCCCCTAATCCTAACCCGTAGGATGACACTAACCCGCGCCCTCACACGTACACTCCCCCTAAAGCGTTGTCGTACCCTCACCTGGACCCTAAACCGTCCCCATCCCCTAACCCTAACCCTAGCACGAACCCTAACCCTAACCCTTCCCCGAAGCCTGAACCTCACCCGTCCCCTAATCCTAACCCGCACGCTGACACTAACCCCCGCCCTCACATGTACGCTCCCCCTAAAGCGTTGTCGTACCCTCACCTGGACCCTAAACTGTCCCCGTCCCCTAACCCTAACCCTAGCCCGAACCCTAACCCTTCCACTTCCCCGAAGCCTGACCCTCACCCGTCCCCTCATCCTAACCGGCACGCTGACACTAACCCGCGCCCTCACAACTACGCTCCCCCTAAAGCGTTGTCGTACCCTCACCTGGACACTAAACCGTCCCCGTAACCTAACCCTAACCCTAGCCCGAAGCCTAACCCTAACCCTTCCCCGAAGCCTGACCCTCACCCGTCCCCTAATCCTAACCCGTACGCTGACACTAACCCGCGCCCTCACACGTACGCTCCCCCTAAAGCTTTGTCGTACCCTCACCTGGACCCTAAACCGTCCCCATCCCCTAACCCTAACCCTAGCCCGAACCCTAACCCTAACCCTTCCCCGAAGCCTGACCCTCACCCGTCCCCTAATCCTAACCCGTACGCTAACACTAACCTGCGCCCTCACACGTACGCTCCTCCTAAAGCGTTGTCGTACCCTCACCTCGACCCTAAACCGTCCCCGTCCCCTAACCCTAACCCTAGCCCGAACCCTAACCCTAACCCTTCCCCGAGCCTGACACTCACCCGTCCCCTAATCCTAACCCGTACGCTAACACTAACCCACGTCCTCACACGTACGCTCCCCCTAAAGCGTTGCCGTACCCTCACCTGAACCCTAAACCCTACCCGTCCCTTAACCCTAACCCTAGCCCGAACCCTAACCCTAACCCTTCCCCGAAGCCTGACCCTCACCCGTCCCCTAATCCTAACCCGTACGCTGACACTAACCCGTGCCCTCACACGAACGCTCCCCCTAAAGCGTTGTTGTACCCTCACCTGGACCCTAAACCGTCCCCGTAACCTAACCCTAACCCTAGCCCGAAGCCTAACCCTAACCCTTCCCCGAAGCCTGACCCTCACCCGTCCCCTAATCCTAACCCGTAGGCTGACACTAACCCGCGTCCTCACAATAACGCTCCCCCTAAAGCGTTGTCGTACCCTCACCTGGACCCTAAACCGTCCCCGTCCCCTAACCCTAACCCTAGCCCTAACCCTAACCCTCACACTTCCCCGAAGCCTGACCCTCACCCGTCCCCTAATCCTAACCCGTACGCTGACACTAACCCGCGCCCTCACACGTACGCTCCCCCTAAAGCGTTGTCGTACCCTCACCTGGACCCTAAACCGTCCCCGTCCCCTAACCCTAACCCTAGCCCGAACCCTAACCATAACCCTTCCCCGAAGCCTGACCCTCACCCGTCCCCTAATCCTAACCCGCACGCTGACACTAACCCGCGCCCTCACACGTACGCTCCCCCTAAAGCGTTGTCGTACCCTCACCTGGACCCTAAACCGTCCCCGTCCCCTAACCCTAAACCTAGCCCGAACCCTAACCCTAACCCTTCCCTGAAGCCTGACCCTCAGCCGTCCCCTAATCCTAACACGTACGCTAACACTAACCTGCGCCCTCACACGTACGCTCCCCCTCAAGCGTTGTCATACCCTCACCTCGACCCTAAACCGTCCCCGTCCCCTAACCCTAACCCTAGCCCGAACCCTAACCCTAACCCTTCCCCGAAGCCTGACCCTCACCTGTCCCCTAATCCTAACCCGTACGCTAACACTAACCCACGCCCTCACACGTACGCTCCCCCTAAAGCGTTGCCGTACCCTCACCTGAACCCTAAACCCTCCCCGTCCCTTAACCCTAACCCTAGCCCGAACCCTATCCCTAACCCTTCCCCGAAGCCTGACCCTCACACGTCCCCTAATCCTAAACCGTACGCTGACACTAACCCGCGCCCTGACACGTACGCTCCCCTTACAGCGCTGTCGTACCCTCACCTGGACCCTAAACCTTCCCCATCCCCTAATCCTAACCCTAGCCCGAACCCTAACCCTAACACTTCCCCGAAGCCTGACCCTCACCCGTCCCCTAATCCTAACCCGTACGCTAACACTAACCCGCACCCTCACACGTACGCTCCCCCTAAAGCGTTGTCGTACACTCACCTGGACCCTAAACCGTCCCCGTCCCCTAACCCTAACCCTAGCCCGAACCCTAACCCTAAACCTTCCCCGAAGCCTGACCCTCACCCGTCCCCTAATCCTAACCCGTACGCTGACACTAACCCGCGCCCTCACACGTACGCTCCCCCTAAAGCATTGTCTTACCCTCACCTGGACCCTAAACCGTCCCTGTCCCTTAACCCTAACCCTAGCCCGAACCCTAACCCTAACCCTTCCCCGAAGCCTGACCCTCACCTGTCCCCTAATCCTAACCCGTACGCTAACACTAACCCGCGCCCTCACTCGTACGCTCCCCCTAAAGCGTTGTCGTACCCTCACCAAGACCCTAAACCGTCCCCGTCCCCTAACCCTAACCCTAGCCCGAACCCTAACCCTAACCCTTCCCCGAAGCCTGACCCTCACCCGTCCCCTAATCCTAACCCGTACGGTAACACTAACCCGCGCCCTCACACGTACACTCCCCCTAAAGCTTTGTCGTACCCTCACCTGGACCGTAAACCGTCCCCGTCCCCTAACCCTAACCCTAGCCCGAACCCTAACCCTAACCCTTCCCCGAAGCCTGACCCTCACCCGTCCCCTAATCCTAACCCGTACGCTAACACTAACCTGCGCCCTCACACGTACGCTCCTCCTAAAGCGTTGTCGTACCCTCACCTCGACCCTAAACCGTCCCCGTCCCCTAACCCTAACCCTAGCCCGAACCCTAACCCTAACCCTTCCCCGAGCCTGACACTCACCCGTCCCCTAATCCTAACCCGTACGCTAACACTAACCCAAGTCCTCACACGTACGCTCCCCCTAAAGCGTTGCCGTACCCTCACCTGAACCCTAAACCCTACCCGTCCCTTAACCCTAACCCTAGCCCGAACCCTAACCCTAACCCTTCCCCGAAGCCTGACCCTCACCCGTCCCCTAATCCTAACCCGTACGCTGACACTAACCCGTGCCCTCACACGAACGCTCCCCCTAAAGCGTTGTCGTACCCTCACCTGGACACTAAACCGTCCCCGTAACCTAACCCTAACCCTAGCCCGAAGCCTAACCCTAACCCTTCCCCGAAGCCTGACCCTCACCCGTCCCCTAATCCTAACCCGTACGCTGACACTAACCCGCGCCCTCACACGTACGCTCCCCCTAAAGCTTTGTCGTACCCTCACCTGGACCCTAAACCGTCCCCATCCCCTAACCCTAACCCTAGCCCGAAGCCTAACCCTAACCCTTCCCCGAAGCCTGACCCTCACCCGTCCCCTAATCCTAACCCGTACGCTAACACTAACCTGCGCTCTCACACGTACGCTCCTCCTAAAGCGTTGTCGTACCCTCACCTCGACCCTAAACCGTCCCCGTCCCCTAACCCTAACCCTAGCCCGAACCCTAACCCTAACCCTTCCCCGAGCCTGACACTCACCCGTCCCCTAATCCTAACCTGTACGCTAACACTAACCCACGTCCTCACACGTACGCTCCCCCTAAAGCGTTGCCGTACCCTCACCTGAACCCTAAACCCTACCCGTCCCTTAACCCTAACCCTAGCCCGAACCCTAACCCTAACCCTTCCCCGAAGCCTGACCCTCACCCGTCCCCTAATCCTAACCCGTACGCTGACACTAACCCGTGCCCTCACACGAACGCTCCCCCTAAAGCTTTGTTGTACCCTCACCTGGACCCTAAACCGTCCCCGTAACCTAACCCTAACCCTAGCCCGAAGCCTAACCCTAACCCTTCCCCGAAGCCTGACCCTCACCCGTCCCCTAATCCTAACCCGTAGGCTGACACTAACCCGCGTCCTCACAATAACGCTCCCCCTAAAGCGTTGTCGTACCCTCACCTGGACCCTAAACCGTCCCCGTCCCCTAACCCTAACCCTAGCCCTAACCCTAACCCTCACACTTCCCCGAAGCCTGACCCTCACCCGTCCCCTAATCCTAACCCGTACGCTGACACTAACCCGCGCCCTCACACATACGCTCCCCCTAAAGCGTTGTCGTACCCTCACCTGGACCCTAAACCGTCCCCGTCCCCTAACCCTAACCCTAGCCCGAACCCTAACCATAACCCTTCCCCGAAGCCTGACCCTCACCCGTCCCCTAATCCTAACCCGCACGCTGACACTAACCCGCGCCCTCACACGTACGCTCCCCCTAAAGCTTTGTCGTACCCTCACCTGGACCCTAAACCGTCCCCGTCCCCTAACCCTAAACCTAGCCCGAACCCTAACCCTAACCCTTCCCTGAAGCCTGACCCTCAGCCGTCCCCTAATCCTAACACGTACGCTAACACTAACCTGCGCCCTCACACGTACGCTCCCCCTCAAGCGTTGTCATACCCTCACCTCGACCCTAAACCGTCCCCGTCCCCTAACCCTAACCCTAGCCCGAACCCTAACCCTAACCCTTACCCGAAGCCTGACCCTCACCCGTCCCCTAATCCTAACCCGTACGCTAACACTAACCCACGCCCTCACACGTACGCTCCCCCTAAAGCGTTGCCGTACCCTCACCTGAACCCTAAACCCTCCCCGTCCCTTAACCCTAACCCTAGCCCGAACCCTATCCCTAACCCTTCCCCGAAGCCTGACCCTCACCCGTCCCCTAATCCTAAACCGTACGCTGACACTAACCTGCGCCCTGACACGTACGCTCCCCTTACAGCGCTGTCGTACCCTCACCTGGACCCTAAACCTTCCCCATCCCCTAATCCTAACCCTAGCCCGAACCCTAACCCTAACACTTCCCCGAAGCCTGACCCTCACCCGTCCCCTAATCCTAACCCGTACGCTAACACTAACCCGCACCCTCACACGTACGCTCCCCCTAAAGCGTTGTCGTACACTCACCTGGACCCTAAACCGTCCCCGTCCCCTAACCCTAACCCTAGCCCGAACCCTAACCCTAAACCTTCCCCGAAGCCTGACCCTCACCCGTCCCCTAATCCTAACCCGTACGCTGACACTAACCCGCGCCCTCACACGTACGCTCCCCCTAAAGCATTGTCTTACCCTCACCTGGACCCTAAACCGTCCCTGTCCCTTAACCCTAACCCTAGCCCGAACCCTAACCCTAACCCTTCCCCGAAGCCTGACCCCCACCTGTCCCCTAATCCTAACCCGTACGCTAACACTAACCCGCGCCCTCACTCGTACGCTCCCCCTAAAGCGTTGTCGTACCCTCACCAAGACCCTAAACCGTCCCCGTCCCCTAACCCTAACCCTAGCCCGAACCCTAACCCTAACCCTTCCCCGAAGCCTGACCCTCACCCGTCCCCTAATCCTAACCCGTACGGTAACACTAACCCGCGCCCTCACACGTACACTCCCCCTAAAGCTTTGTCGTACCCTCACCTGGACCCTAAACCGTCCCCGTCCCCTAACCCTAACCCTAGCCCGAACCCTAACCCTAACCCTTCCCCGAAGCCTGACCCTCACCCGTCCCCTAATCCTAACCCGTACGCTAACACTAACCTGCGCCCTCACACGCACGCTCCTCCTAAAGCGTTGTCGTACCCTCACCTCGACCCTAAACCGTCCCCGTCCCCTAACCATAACCCTAGCCCGAACCCTAACCCTAACCCTTCCCCGAGCCTGACACTCACCCGTCCCCTAATCCTAACCCGTACGCTAACACTAACCCACGTCCTCACAAGTACGCTCCCCCTAAAGCGTTGCCGTACCCTCACCTGAACCCTAAACCCTACCCGTCCCTTAACCCTAACCCTAGCCCGAACCCTAACCCTAACACTTCCCCGAAGCCTGACCCTCACCCGTCCCGTAATCCTAACCCGTACGCTGACACTAACCCGTGCCCTCACACGAACGCTCCCCCTAAAGCGTTGTTGTACCCTCACCTGGACCCTAAACCGTCCCCGTAACCTAACCCTAACCTTAGCCCGAAGCCTAACCCTAACCCTTCCCCGAAGCCTGACCCTCACCCGTGCCCTAATCCTAACCCGTAGGCTGACACTAACCCGCGTCCTCACAATAACGCTCCCCCTAAAGCGTTGTCGTACACTCACCTGGACCCTAAACCGTCCCCGTCCCCTAACCCTAACCCTAGCCCTAACCCTAACCCTCACACTTCCCCGAAGCCTGACCCTCACCCGTCCCCTAATCCTAACCCGTACGCTGACACTAACCCGCGCCCTCACACGTACGCTCCCCCTAAAGCGTTGTCGTACCCTCACCTGGACCCTAAACCGTCCCCGTCCCCTAACCCTAACCCTAGCCCGAACCCTAACCATAACCCTTCCCCGAAGCCTGACCCTCACCCGTCCCCTAATCCTAACCCGCACGCTGACACTAACCCGCGCCCTCACACGTACGCTCCCCCTAAAGCGTTGTCGTACCCTCACCTGGACCCTAAACCGTCCCCGTCCCCTAACCCTAAACCTAGCCCGAACCCTAACCCTAACACTTCCCTGAAGCCTGACCCTCAGCCGTCCCCTAATCCTAACACGTACGCTAACACTAACCTGCGCCCTCACACGTACGCTCCCCCTCAAGCGTTGTCATACCCTCACCTCGACCCTAAACCGTCCCCGTCCCCTAACCCTAACCCTAGCCCGAACCCTAACCCTAACCCTTCCCCGAAGCCTGACCCTCACCCGTCCCCTAATCCTAACCCGTACGCTAACACTAACCCATGCCCTCACACGTACGCTCCCCCTAAAGCGTTGCCGTACCCTCACCTGAACCCTAAACCCTCCCCGTCCCTTAACCCTAACCCTAGCCCGAACCCTATCCCTAACCCTTCCCCGAAGCCTGACCCTCACCCGTCCCCTAATCCTAAACCGTACGCTGACACTAACCCGCGCCCTGACACGTACGCTCCCCTTACAGCGCTGTCGTACCCTCACCTGGACCCTAAACCTTCCCCATCCCCTAATCCTAACCCTAGCCCGAACCCTAACCCTAACACTTCCCCGAAGCCTGACCCTCACCCGTCCCCTAATCCTAACCCGTACGCTAACACTAACCCGCACCCTCACACGTACGCTCCCCCTAAAGCGTTGTCGTACCCTCACCTGGACCCTAAACCGTCCCCGTCCCCTAGCCCTAACCCTAGCCCGAACCCTAACCCTAACCCTAACTCTAACCCTTTCCCGAAGCCTGACCCTCACCCGTCCCCTAATCCTAACCCGTACGCTGACACTAACCCGCGCCCTCACACGTACGCTCCCCCTAAAGCGTTGTCGTACCCTCACCTGGACCCTAAACCGTCCCCGTCCCCGTCCCCTAACCCTAGCCGTAACCCTAACCCTAACCCTTCCCCGAAGCCTGACCCTCACCCGTCCCATAATCCTAACCCGTACGCTGACACTAACCCGCGCCCTCACACGTACGCTCCCCCTAAAGCGTTGTCGTACACTCACCTGGACCCTAAACCGTCCCCGTCCCCTAACCCTAACCCTAGCCCGAACCCTAACCCTAAACCTTCCCCGAAGCCTGACCCTCACCCGTCCCCTAATCCTAACCCGTACGCTGACACTAACCCGCGCCCTCACACGTACGCTCCCCCTAAAGCATTGTCTTACCCTCACCTGGACCCTAAACCGTCCCTGTCCCTTAACCCTAACCCTAGCCCGAACCCTAACCCTAACCCTTCCCCGAAGCCTGACCCTCACCTGTCCCCTAATCCTAACCCGTACGCTAACACTAACCCGCGCCCTCACTCGTACGCTCCCCCTAAAGCGTTGTCGTACCCTCACCAAGACCCTAAACCGTCCCCGTCCCCTAACCCTAACCCTAGCCCGAACCCTAACCCTAACCCTTCCCCGAAGCCTGACCCTCACCCGTCCCCTAATCCTAACCCGTACGGTAACACTAACCCGCGCCCTCACACGTACACTCCCCCTAAAGCTTTGTCGTACCCTCACCTGGACCCTAAACCGTCCCCGTCCCCTAACCCTAACCCTAGCCCGAACCCTAACCCTAACCCTTCCCCGAAGCCTGACCCTCACCCGTCCCCTAATCCTAACCCGTACGCTGACACTAACCCGCGCCCTCACACGTACGCTCCCCCAAAAGCGCTGTCATACCCTCACCTGGACCCTAAACCTTCCCCGTCCCCTAACCCTAACCCTAGCCCGAAACCTAACCCTAACCCTTCCCTGATTCCTGAACCTCAGCCGTCCCCTAATCCTAACCCGTACGCTGACACTAATCCGCGCCCTCACACGTACGCTCCCCCTAAAGCGCTGTCATACCCTCACCTGGACCCTAAACCTTCCCCGTCCCCTAACCCTAACCCTAGCCCGAACCCTAACCCTAACCCTTCCCTGAAGCCTGACCCTCACCCGTCCCCTAATCCTAACCCGTACGCTAACACTAACCCGCGCCCTCACACGTACGCTCCCCCTAAAGCGTTGTCGTACCCTTACCTGGACCCTAAACCGTCCCCGTACCCTAACCCTAACCCTAGCCCGAACCCTAACCCTAAACCTTCCCCGAAGCCTGACCCTCACCCTTCCCCTAATCCTAACCCGTACGCTGACACTAACCCGCGCCCTCACACGTACGCTCCCACTAAAGCGTTGTCGTACCCTCACCTGGACCCTAAACCGTCCCCATCCCCTAACCCTAACCCTACCCCGAACCCTAACCCTAACCCTTCCCCGAAGCCTGACACTCACCCGTCCCATAATCCTAACCCGTACGCTGACACTAACCCACGCCCTCACAGGAACGCTCCCCCTAAAGCGTTGTCGTATCCTCACCTCGACCCTAAACCGTCCCCGTCCCCTAACCCTAACCCTAGCCCGAACCCTAACCCTAACTCTTCCCCGAAGCCTGACCCTCACCCGTCCCCTAATCCTAACCCATACGCTAACACTAACCCGTGCCCTCACACGTACGCTCCCCCTAAAGCGTTGTCGTACCCTCACCTGGACCCTAAACCGTCTCGGTCCCCTAACCCTAACCCTAGCCCGAACCCTAACCCTAACCCTTCCCCGAAGCCTGACCCTCACCCGTCCCCTAATCCTAACCCGTACGCTAACACTAACCCGCGCCCTCACACGTACGCTCCCCCTAAAGCGTTGTCGTACCCTCACCTCGACCCTAAACCGTCCCCGTCCCCTAACCCTAACCCTACCGTGAGCCCTAACCCTAACCCTTCCCCGAAGCCTGACCCTCACCCGTCCCATAATCCTAACCCGTACTATAACACTAACCCACGCCCTCACACCTACTCTCCCCCTAAAGCGTTGTCGTACCCTCACCTGAACCCTAAACCGTCCCCGTGCCCCAACCCTAACCTTAGCCCGAACCCTAACCCTAACCCTTCCCCGAAGCCTGACCCTCAACCGTCCCCTAATCCTAACCCGTATGCTGACACTAACCCGCGCCCTCACACGTACGCTCCCCCTAAAGCGTTGTCATACCCTCACCTGGACCCTAAACCGTCCCCGTCCCCTAACCCTAACCCTAGTCCGAACCCTAACCCTAACCCTTCCCCGAAGCCTGACCCTCACCCGTCCCCTAATCCTAACCCGTACGATAACACTAACCCACGCCCTCACACCTACGCTCCCCCTAAAGCGTTGTCGTACCCTCACCTGAACCCTAAACCGTCCCCGTCCCGTAACCCTAACCTTAGCCCGAACCCTAACCCTAACCCTTCCCCGAAGCCTGACCCTCAACCGTCCCCTAATCCTAACCCGTACGCTGACACTAACCCGCGCCCTCACACGTACGCTCCCCCTAAAGCGCTGTCATACCCTCACCTGGACCCTAAACCTTCCCCGTCCCCTAACCCTAACCCTAGCCCGAACCCTAACCCTAACCCTTCCCCGAAGCCTGACCCTCACCCGTCCCCTAATCCTAACCCGTACGCTGACACTAACCCGCGCCCTCACACGTACGCTCCCCCTAAAGCGTTGTCGTACCCTCACCTGGACCCTAAACCGTCCCCGTCCCCTAACCCTAACCCTAGCCCTAACCCTAACCCTAACCCTTCCCCGAAGCCTGACCCTCACCCGTCCTCTAATCCTAACCCGTACGCTGACACTAACCCGCGCCCTCACACGTACGCTGCCCCTAAAGCGTTGTCGTACCCTCACCTGGACCCTAAACCGTCCCCATCCCCTAACCCTAACCCTAGCCCGAACCCTAACCCTAACCCTTCCCCGAAGCCTGACCCTCAACCGTCCCCTAATCCTAACCCGTACGCTAACACTAACCTGCGCCCTCACACGTACGCTCCCCCTAAAGCGTTGTCGTACCCTCACCTCGACCCTAAACCGTCCCCGTCCCCTAACCCTAACCCTAGCCCGAACCCTAACCCTAACCCTTCCCCGAGCCTGACCCTCACCCGTTCCCTAATCCTAACCCGTACGCTAACACTAAGCCACGCCCTCACACGTACGCTCCCCCTAAAGCGTTGCTGTACCCTCACCTGAACCCTAAACCCTCCCCGTCCCTTAACCCTAATCCTAGCCCGAACCCTAACCCTAACCCTTCCCCGAAGCCTGACCCTCAACCGTCCCCTAATCCTAACCCGTACGCTAACACTAACCCGCGCACTCACACGTACGCTCCACCTAAAGCGTTGTCGTACCCTCACCTGGACCCTAAACCGTCCCCGTCCCCTAACCCTAACCCTAGCCCGAACCCTAACCCTAACCCTTCCCCGAAGGCTGACCCTCACCCGTCCCCTAATCCTAACCGGTACGCTGACACTAACCCGCGCCCTCACACGTACGCTACCCCTAAAGCGTTGTCGTACCCTCACCTGGACCCTAAAACTTCCCCGTCTCCTAACCCTAACCCTACCGCGAACCCTAACCCTAACCCTTCCCCGAAGCCTGAACCTCACCCGTCCCATAATCCTAACCCGTACGCTGACACTAACCCGCGCCCTCACAGGAACGCTCCCCCTAAAGCGTTGTCATACCCTCACCTCGACCCTAAACCGTCCCCGTCCCCTAACCCTAACCCTAGCCCGAACCCTAACCCTAACCCTTCCCCGAAGCCTGACTCTCACCCGTCCCCTAATCCTAACCCGTACGCTAACACTAACCCACGCCCTCACATGTACGCTCCCCCTAAAGCGTTGCCGTACCCTCACCTGAACCCTAAATCCTCCCCGTCCCTTAACCCTAACCCTAGCCCGAACCCTAACCCTAACCCTTCCCCGATGCCTGACCCTCAACCGTCCCCTAATCCTAACCCGTACGCTGACACTAACCCGCGCCCTCACACGTACGCTCCCCATAAAGCGCTGTCGTACCCTCACCTGGATCCTAAACCTTCCCCGTCCCCTAACCCTAACCCTAGCCCGAACCCTAACCCTAACACTTCCCTGATTCCTGAACCTCAGCCGTCCCCTAATCCTAACCCGTACGCTAACACTAACCCGCGCCCTCACATGTATGCTCCCCCTAAAGCGTTGTCGTACCCTCAACTGGACCCTAAACCGTCCCCGTCCCCTAACCCTAACCCTAGCCCGAAGCCTAACCCTAACCCTTCCCCGAAGCCTGACCCTCACCCGTCCCCTAATCCTAACCCGTACGCTGACACTAACCCGCGCCCTCACAATAACGCTCCCCCTAAAGCGTTGTCGTACCGTCACCTGGACCCTAAACCGTCCCCGTCCCCTAACCCTAACCCTAGCCCGAACCCTAACCCTAACCCTTCCCCGAAGCCTGAACCTCACCCGTCGCCTAATCCTAACCCGTACGCTGACACTAACCCGCGCCCTCACAAGAACGCTCCCCCTAAATCGTTGTCGTACCCTCACCTGGACCCTAAACCGTCCCCGTCCCCTAACCCTAACCCTAGCCCGAACCCTAACCCTAACCCTTCCCCGAAGCCTGACCCTCATCCATCCCCTAATCCTAAACCGTACGCTGACACTAACCCGCGCCCTCACACGTACGCTCCCCCTAAAGTGTTTTCGTACCCTCACCTGGACCCTAAACCTTCCCCGTCCCCTAACCCTACCCCTAGCCCAAACCCTAACCCTAACGCTTCCCCGAAGCCTGACCCTCACCCGTCCAGTAATCCTAACCCGTACGCTGACACTAACCCACGCCCTCACTCGTACGCTCCCCCTAAAGCGTTGTCGTACCCTCACCTGGACCCTAAACCGTCCCCGTCCCCTAACCCTAACCCTAGCCCGAACCCTAACCCTAACCCTTCCCCGAAGCCTGACACTCACCCGTCCCCTAATCCTAAACCGTACGCTGACACTAACCCGCGCCCTCACACGTACGCTCCCCCTAAAGCGTTGTCGTACCCTCACCTGGACCCTAAACCGTCCCCATCTCCTAACCCTAACCCTAGCTCGAACCCTAACCCTAACCCTTCCCCGAAGCCTGACCCTCACCCGTCACCTAATCCTAAACCGTACGCTAACACTAACCTGCGCCCTAACACGTACGCTCCCCCTAAAGCGTTGTCGTACCCTCACCTCGACCCTAAACCGTCCCCGTCTCCTAACCCTAACCCTAGCCCGAACCCTAACCCTAACCCTTCCCCGAAGCCTGACCCTCACCCGTCCCCTAATCCTAACCCGTACGCTGACACTAACCCGTGCCCTCACACGAACGCTCCCCCTAAAGCGTTGTTGTACCCTCACCTGGACCCTAAACCGTCCCCGTAACCTAACCCCAACCCTAGCCCGAAGCCTAACCCTAACCCTTCCCCGAAGCCTGACCCTCACCCGTCCCCTAATCCTAACCCGTAGGGTGACACTAACCCGCGTCCTCACAATAACGCTCCCCCTAAAGCGTTGTCGTACCCTCACCTGGACCCTAAACCGTCCCCGTCCCCTAACCCTAACCCTAGCCCTAAACCTAACCCTCACACTTCCCCGAAGCCTGACCCTCACCCGTCCCCTAATCCTAACCCGTACGCTGACACTAACCCGCGCCCTCACACGTACGCTCCCCCTAAAGCGTTGTCATACCCTCACCTGGACCCGAAACCGTCCCCGTCCCCTAACCCTAACCCTAGCCCGAACCCTAACCCTAACGCTTCCCCGAAGCCTGACCCTCACCCGTCCCCTAATCCTAACCGGTACGCTGACACTAACCCGCGCCCTCACACGTACGCTCCCCCTAAAGCGTTGTCGTACCCTCACCTGGACCCTAAACCGTCCCCGTCCCCTAACCCTAACCCTAGCCGGAACCCTAACCCTAACCCTTCCCCGAAGCCTGACCCTCACCCGTCCCCAATCCTAACCCGTAGGCTGAAACTAACCCACGCCATCACACGTACGCTCCCCCTAAAGCGTTGTCGTACCCTCACCTGGACCCTAAACCGTCCCCGTCCCCTAACCCTAACCCTACCCCGAACCCTAACCATAACCCTTCCCTGAAGCCTGACCCTCACCCGTCCCCTAATCCTAACCCGCACGCTGACACTAACCCGCGCCCTCACACGTACGCTCCCCCTAAAGCGTTGTCGTACCCTCACCTGGACCCTAAACCGTCCCCGTCCCCTAACCCTAAACCTAGCCCGAACCCTAACCCTAACCCTTCCCCGAAGCCTGACCCTCACCTGTCCCCTAATCCTAACCCGTACGCTGACACTAACCCGCGCCCTGACACGTACGCTCCCCTTACAGCGCTGTCGTACCCTCACCTGGACCCTAAACCTTCCCCATCCCCTAATCCTAACCCTAGCCCGAACCCTAACCCTAACCCTTCCCCGAAGCCTGACCCTCAGCCGTCCCCTAATCCTAACCCGTACGCTAACACTAACCCGCCCCCTCACACGTACGCTCCCCCTAAAGCGTTGTCGTACCCTCACCTGGACCCTAAACCGTCCCCGTCCCCTAGCCCTAACCCTAGCCCGAACCCTAACCCTAACCCTAACCCTAACCCTTTCCCGAAGCCTGACCCTCACCCGTCCCCTAATCCTAACCCGTACGCTGACACTAACCCGCGCCCTCACACGTACGCTCCCCCTAAAGCGTTGTCGTACCCTCACCTGGACCCTAAACCGTCCCCGTCCCCTAACCCTAACCCTAGCCGTAACCCTAACCCTAACCCTTCCCCGAAGCCTGACCCTCACCCGTCCCCTAATCCTAACCCGTACGCTGACACTAACCCGCGCCCTCACACGTACGCTCCCCCTAAAGCGTTGTCGTACCCTCACCTGGACCCTAAACCGTCCCCGTCCCCTAACCCTAACCCTAGCCCGAACCCTAACCCTAACCCTTCCCCGAAGCCTGACACTCACCCGTCCCCTAATCCTAAACCGTACGCTGACACTAACTCGCGCCCTCACACGTACGCTCCCCCTAAAGCGTTGTCGTACACTCACCTGGACCGTAAATCGTCCCCATCTCCTAACCCTAACCCTAGCCCGAACCCTAACCCTAACCCTTCCCCGAAGCCTGACCCTCACCCGTCACCTAATCCTAAACCGTACGCTAACACTAACCTGCGCCCTAACACGTACGCTCCCCCTAAAGCGTTGTCGTACCCTCACCTCGACCCTAAACCGTCCCCGTCCCCTAACCCTAACCCTAGCCCGAACCCTAACCCTAACCCTTCCCCGAAGCCTGACCCTCACCCGTCCCCTAATCCTAACCCGTACGCTGACACTAACCCGTGCCCTCACACGAACGCTCCCCCTATAGCGTTGTTGTACCCTCACCTGGACCCTAAACCGTCCCCGTAACCTAACCCTAACCCTAGCCCGAAGCCTAACCCTAACCCTTCCCCGAAGCCTGACCCTCACCCGTCCCCTAATCCTAACCCGTAGGGTGACACTAACCCGCGTCCTCACAATAACGCTCCCCCTAAAGCGTTGTCGTACCCTCACCTGGACCCTAAACCGTCCCCGTCCCCTAACCCTAACCCTAGCCCTAACCCTAACCCTCACACTTCCCCGAAGCCTGACCCTCACCCGTCACCTAATCCTAACCCGTACGCTGACACTAACCCGCGCCCTCACACGTACGCTCCCCGTAAAGCGTTGTCATACCCTCACCTGGACCCGAAACCGTCCCCGTCCCCTAACCCTAACCCTAGCCCGAACCCTAACCCTAACGCTTCCCCGAAGCCTGACCCTCACCCGTCCCCTAATCCTAACCGGTACGCTGACACTAACCCGCGCCCTCACACGTACGCTCCCCCTAAAGCGTTGTCGTACCCTCACCTGGACCCTAAACCGTCCCCGTCCCCTAACCCTAACCCTAGCCAGAACCCTAACCCTAACCCTTCCCCGAAGCCTGACCCTTACCCGTCCCCTAATCCTAACCCGTAGGCTGAAACTAACCCGCGCCATCACACGTACGCTCCCCCTAAAGCGTTGTCGTACCCTCACCTGGACCCTAAACCGTCCCCGTCCCCTAACCCTAACCCTAGCCCGAACCCTAACCATAACCCTTCCCTGAAGCCTGACCCTCACCCGTCCCCTAATCCTAACCCGCACGCTGACACTAACCCGCGCCCTCACACGTACGCTCCCCCTAAAGCGTTGTCGTACCCTCACCTGGACCCTAAACCGTCCCCGTCCCCTAACCCTAAACCTAGCCCGAACCCTAACCCTAACCCTTCCCCGAAGCCTGACCCTCACCTGTCCCCTAATCCTAACCCGTACGCTGACACTAACCCGCGCCCTGACACGTACGCTCCCCTTACAGCGCTGTCGTACCCTCACCTGGACCCTAAACCTTCCCCATCCCCTAATCCTAACCCTAGCCCGAACCCTAACCCTAACCCTTCCCCGAAGCCTGACCCTCAGCCGTCCCCTAATCCTAACCCGTACGCTAACACTAACCCGCACCCTCACACGTACGCTCCCCCTAAAGCGTTATCGTACCCTCACCTGGACCCTAAACCGTCCCCGTCCCCTAGCCCTAACCCTAGCCCGAACCCTAACCCTAACCCTAACCCTAACCCTTCCCCGAAGCCTGACACTCACCCGTCACATAATCCTAACCCGTACGCTGACACTAACCCGCGCCCTCACAGGAACGCTCCCCCTAAAGCGTTGTCGTATCCTCACCTCGACCCTAAACCGTCCCCGTCCCCTAACCCTAACCCTAGCCCGAACCCTAACCCTAACTCTTCCCCGAAGCCTGACCCTCACCCGTCCCCTAATCCTAACCCATACGCTAACACTAACCCGTGCCCTCACACGTACGCTCCCCCTAAAGCGTTGTCGTACCCTCACCTGGACCCTAAACCGTCTCGGTCCCCTAACCCTAACCCTAGCCAGAACCCTAACCCTAACCCTTCCCCGAAGCCTGACCCTCACCCGTCCCCTAATCCTAACCCGTACGCTAACACTAACCCGCGCCCTCACACGTACGCTCCCCCTAAAGCGTTGTCGTACCCTCACCTCGACCCTAAACCGTCCCCGTCCCCTAACCCTAACCCTACCGCGAACCATAACCCTAACCCTTCCCCGAAGCCTGACCCTCACCCGTCCCATAATCCTAACCCGTACGCTGACACTAACCCGCGCCCTCACAGGAGCGCTCCCCCTAAAGCGTTGTCGTACCCTCACCTCGACCCTAAACCGTCCCCGTCCCCTAACCCTAACCCTAGTCCGAACCCTAACCCTAACCCTTCCCCGAAGCCTGACCCTCACCCGTCCCCTAATCCTAACCCGTACGATAACACTAACCCACGCCCTCACACCTACGCTCCCCCTAAAGCGTTGTCGTACCCTCACCTGAACCCTAAACCGTCCCCGTCTCCTAACCCTAACCTTAGCCCGAACCCTAACCCTAACACTTCCACGAAGCCTGACCCTCAACCGTCCCCTAATCCTAACCCGTACGCTGACACTAACCCGCGCCCTCACACGTACGCTCCCCCTAAAGCATTGTCATACCCTCACCTGGACCCTAAACCGTCCCCGTCCCCTAACCCTAACCCTAGTCCGAACCCTAACCCTAACCCTTCCCCGAAGCCTGACCCTCACCCGTCCCCTAATCCTAACCCGTACGCTGACACTAACCCGCGCCCTCACACGTACGCTCCCCCTAAAGCGTTGTCGTAGCCTCACCTGGACCCTAAACCGTCCCCGTCCCCTAACCCTAACCCTAGCCCTAACCCTAACCCTAACCCTTCCCCGAAACCTGACCCTCACCCGTCCCCTAATCCTAACCCGTACGCTGACACTAACCCGCGCCCTCACACGTACGCTCCCCCTAAAGCGTTGTCGTACCCTCACCTGAACCCTAAACCGTCCCCGTCCCCTAACCCTAACCCTAGCCCGAACCCTAACCCTAACGCTTCCCCGAAGCCT